>NC_046169.1:13347524-13450024 GCF_011064425.1 Rattus rattus | reverse complement strand
TAAGTATGTGAAGTAACAGGGGCGGAAGAAATGGCTCAATGAGTGGTTCAGAGCACCAGCTACTCTTCCAGAGGACTTGGGTTTGATTTCCAGCACCCATATGATGGGCAAAATTATCTATAACTGTAATCCAGTCCCAGAGGAGCCAATGTCCTCTTTGGACATCAGTGTGCACTTGTCATGTGACGTGACTTCCTGGAGACACACATGTCTACTTACCTCAGATAGGGAGCCCACCACAGACCCACATATGGACCCCACCGAAGTCCAACTTGGTGACCCAGCGAGCTTTATTGGGGTTAGTTACAGGAATATAGGCGATGGGTTACAGGAGCAGAAATGACTCCAAGACAGCTGCATCACCAAAGCCCACCGCCGCATGGGGAGTCACCAGGGCTGAGGACCTGCAGCACGTCCTCGATCGGCCTGCAGGCTGCTCAACAGCTAAAGAGTGTCCTTTCCAAGTGACTCAGTTGGTCTACACCTCTTCTAGGCCGCTGACCTAGCCTTCGAGTCCTCTTTGCAGTTCGTCTTGTCTCTGAACTAGCCATTCACTAGGGAGTGGCCTAGTGAATCTGATCAGTTTCAGGGACTTCAGGAAACTAATATTGAGTTGTTTGCCTTCTGGCTTAAGGAGCTTCCCTGCAGGATGGGATGCTTCAGTCTTGGAGGAAACCTCTACACAACAACACTGCATGCACAAGGTACACACCCATGTATGCAGGGAAAGCACGCAGACACTTTTTAAGATTTATTTATTTTATGTGTATGAGTACACTGTCGCTGTCTTCAGACACACCAGAAGAGGGTACCAGATCTCATTACAGATCTCATTACATGTGAGCCACCATGTGGTTGCTGGGAATTGAACTCAGGACCTCTGGAAGAGCAGTCAGTGCTCCTAACCACTGAGACATCTCTCCAATCCATGCAGACACTTTTTTTTTTCTCGGAGCTGAGGACCGAACCCAGGGCCCTGCGCTTGCTAGGCAAGCACTCTACCACTGAGCTAAATCCCCAACCCCCAGACACTTTTTAAAAAAGAGATAAAAGGTGAGCCCCCAACATTCTCAGGGACTCCCTAGACCCTGCCCTCACTGGGCCATTTTCGCAGGATTTATGTCTTGGGTGGCCTAGTTCTAAGGGTTGGGAGAATCGACAGGCACACCTGTGTGTGAGGTAGGCTGAGCCTGGAGAGCCATGGGAGGCAGTCAGAGATGAGTCATGGGACATGTGTAGGAGCACATGGGACATCAGCCACATGGCCGCCCTTGGGAAGGTGCGGTGTACGACCTATACCACTGTCCACCGTGCTACAGCTGCCTGGACTGCAGGACGCACAAGCACACGCGTGTGTGTGTGTGTGTGTGTGTGTGTGTGTGTGTGTGTGAATGAGTGTGTGCACAGGAAGGCTGAACACAGGTTTTCATCACACTGAATTGTAGGTGCCATTGTACTTACAAATTGGGAGTCTCTGAAGGAACACTCAGGGGACTCCTACTTTGTCCCCCTTGTCTCCCTTGTCCCAGCATGAATCTATGACCTCTGCTTGTGTCCTGGGACTAAGAGGCTCTTCCAAATAGCCCGCACCCTTCAGCCTCACAGATCCGTGGCTTCTCCCATCTCCACATAGTAGATAAGTTCCCTCCACTTCCTGCTCTCTCCACTGCGAGACAGAGCAGCAGACCATATTATTCCTGTCCCCTCTCCATGTGCCCGGGAACCTGCTGCCGGAGGATGTTGGTCCCACCCTTCAGTCCCTTTATCCCAACTCTGGTTGCCTGCCCTCTCTTGCCTTTGCTGAATTCAGATGGGTCTTTTTGTTGGTTTTTGTATATTTGAGTGAAGGTTTTGCTGTGTAGCCCATGCTAGGCCTCAAACTCCCGCGGGGCTCTGTCTTCTGAGTCCCGGAATGACAAGTGCATGCCCAGCACCAGTTCTAGGTAAATACTCTGGTTTTGTTGTTGTAGTTTCTGCTGCTGCTTTTCTTAACATTTGTTTTTAAAGTTGGGTATAGTGGCGCACATCTTTCGTTTCAGCGCTCAGCAGGCAGAGGCAGCAGATCTCTGTGAGTTTTGGGGCCAGCCTGGCCTACCTGGTGAGTTCCGGGACAGCCAGATAGACATAGACACTGTCTCAAAAACAAACAAAAATTACTTATCTTTAAACGGTGTGTATTCCTGTGTGAGAGTTTGTGCGTTTGGTGCAGAGCCCACAGATGCCAGGGGCATTGAAGCCCGTGGAGCCGGAGTCACGGATGGTGGTTGTGAGCCACCTGACTTGGTGTTGGGGACCAAACTCCAGTCCTCTGCGAGAGCAACAAGTGCTCCTAACTACCAAGCATTCTCTCCAGCCCCTAAACTTACATTCTTGCTGATGAATCCCAGGCATCTGCCTCTGGCCCGAGCCCAGCATCGTAGATGGCTCCAGGCAACCTCGAGTTCAGTGTTGCTCAAACCGAAGGCCTGATTCTCTGGCCCAGAAACACTGATCCCAGCCCTACATAGCTGGGGCCACCGTTCCAGTTCGCTGCTTGAATGACAGGTAGGCTGACTCTTGGCCTCTTCTCTCTACACCTTTGAGTTTGGGCCTCAGCACTGGCCTAATCCGCCTCCTGCATAACCACTCCCATGGCTCCCCTAGTCCTTATGTAGAATTCCATGGAAACTGCTAAGGGGAGCAGGCTGTCTCCCTCTGTCTCTTGGGACCCACTGTCTCTGGTTCCATCCCAGTCATCCCCACATCCACTCTGCAGCTGGGCCTGGGACACATTCCTGACTCAGGACCTCAGCCCCGGGATGTTTGCTTGGTTTTCTCCTCATCTGCTGTTGGCTGTTTGCCCAAATATCACCTTCTTGCTGAAAGCCACCCCCCCTTACTACTCATACTTAGCACTGAACCCTGAACCCCTGTCACAGTTTCCATCCAGACTGTGGTAACAGCAGCCCCTGTGGTCAGGACAGCTGTGTGCGAATTCTCTGCTGTGTCCCCAAACACCAGGCATGCTGGAGTTGTTTTGGTCTGCTGCTGGCTAGGGACTGAGTCTTCACCAAGAGAGGGTGGACACGGGCTCTGGGGAAACCACCCACCCCTTCTGCTTGGCTCCCTGAGGGCAAGTTAAGGTCTAACTACTAGCCACATGTCAATAACTCAGTGGCACCTAGGCGACTTGAGTGCGTGTGTGCATATGTGCACATATGTGTGTTTAGGTGTATGTGACATGTGTGTGTGTGTATAGGTGCGTATGTGTAGTGTATGGTGTATGTGTGTGATGTGTGGCTGTGTGTGTAGTGTGTTGTGTGTGTTGTGTGAATGTGGTGTGTGTGAGGTGTGTGTGGTGTTTGGTGTGGTATGTGTGTAAGGTGTGTGCACAGTGTGTGTGTGAGTACATTTATGTGAGTGTGTGTAGTAAGTATGTGTGTGGTATATGTGTGAGTGGTATGTTGTGTGTGTGCAGTGTGGTGTGTGAATATAGTATGTGTATGGTGTTTGGTGTGGTGAGGATGTGACGTGTGTGGTGTACGTGTGTGTGTGTGTGTGTGTGTACGTGTGTGTGTGTGTGAGTGTGTGAGTGTGTGTGTGTGTGTGTGCATATAGTGTAATAGTGTATGTGTGGTGTGATTCCACAGGGCCAGACAGCAAAGACCTTTGGGGACAAAGTGGCTGGGGCTGGGGCTGGATCTGTGTCACAAGAGGCACACTAGCACACGAGTAGGCAGGACAAGAATGTCAGAACTCAGCCCTGGAGGTCATGTGCATCAGCCTCACTTCAGAAGGAAGAGCTAGAGGGCCAGGCATGCAAAGGCCCTGGGGTAGGGATGGGCAGAAGCACAGCTGGATGGGGACCAGAGAGTGACTTGGGAGAGAGCTAGGGGGTTGGGGATTTAGCTCAGTGGTTAGAGCGCTTGCTTAGGAAGCGCAAGGCCCTGGGTTCGGTCCCCAGCTCCGAAAAAAAAAAAAAAAAAAAAGCATTTTAAGTTTGAGGGGGTGGGGGTGTGGCGTCGGGGGGAGAGCGCGGCCAAGGACGTGCAAGGCTCGTGGGTCGTTCCCCAGCTCCGGAAGAAAAAAAAAAAAAAAAAAAAAAAAAAAGCCCTGCCTCATTAGTCACTGAAGAAACTCAAATGAAACAACAAACACATTTCTTTGGGGTTGGGGATTTAGCTCAGTGGAAGAGCGCTTGCCTAGCAAGCACAAGGCCCTGGGTTCGGTCCCAAGCTCCGAAAAAAAAAAAAAAAAAAGGAGAGAGCTAGGGAGGACAGCACCCTGTCCCAGCCTCATTAGCCCTCTGCACACCCCATTTTTTCACTCTGGCTGAGGCAACAAGGTTCCAAGACCAGCTCTGCCCCATCCCAATGTGGGGAGGAGTTTAGAGATCTGGCCTGTCCAGTGGGTGCCTTGCCCTGCGTGTCTTCCCTGGTCTGAGAATGGGACTTCCAGACCAGCCTCAGTTTCCCTGTTTCCTCCTATGGTGCATCTTCATCGGGAGCGGCAGTAGAGGGAGAGAGATCCAGGAGGGACAGAGAAGTGTCTTTCTTGTTGATTCAAAAGCTAGCTTGGGAGGACCTGGAGAGATGGCTCATCCGTCGGTCTGTCTGTCTGTCTGTAAAGTGCAAACTACTCTCAGAGATGTGCGCTGACTTACAACCACCTGTGACTCCGGCTCCAGGGCACCTGGTGCCCTCTTCTGGCCTCTGAGGGTACCCTCACACAGTGGGGTCTGGAGACTTCTGACTGGTGGATGTGCCTCTAAAATGGTGGTTGGCTCAGCGCTGATGAGGGGAGACACCGGGATGGTAGGAAATGAACAGGAACAAGAGAAACCAACCAGCAAGGCCCAAGGTGAGCTTTTCCTGTAGGACTGACTGTTAGAGCCTTGAAATCATGAAGCTGCCCAGAGGCTCCCAACATGACTTTACTCACAGAACTGTTCGGACAGCTGGGGAGGGAGGTATCAATCTGGCTCTCATGCAGAATCCACAGGGAGTCTCCTCCCCCAACACCTAAGACCACTCTTTCTGTTGCTCCAGGCCGGGGAGAGGGAGAGCGGGCAGTGAATCCCGTTTTAAGGCCCACTAGCTAATTAATTAGGCTACGTGGAAGAGTGCTGGCCACTATGGATACATCGATAGCTTTGAGTGACCTTGCAGACATTCTCTCTCACCTGTTTTGGGCTCTAGGAGACGGGAAACACTGGCCACAGCACCAGCCTTGGCCACAGGCTGCTTCCAACAGCCAGATTTTACATTTCATTACAAATGGCTTTGCCGGGCATGGCCGTAACTTTTACATTTCCATCCACTTTATTATTAATGGCTTTCCTGAACTGTTGCAGGCCAGCGTCGCACACAATGCGTTATAAATATTTGATCCCGCATCTAGAGTCGTCCATTTATCATTTATAACGGGTTACAAAAACATTATAAAACATTTACCGCACATTTATAGATCATTCTCGGCTACCACAACGATGCGCTATAAATACATTATTAATCCTCTTCATACCATTGATAGGAACCCCTTGTAATAGGGCCTGGCCCTCCACACTCTCAGCAAACAGTACTTTGGTGCTGAGGGCAGCAGGACCCACGGAGAGAGGGAATCGGCCCGTGCTGCTGGCTGTGTGTGGCCCTGTCAAATCACACCTCCTCTCTGTTCACACGGCACCTAAGCTGGTGTGTCTGCGCACCATGCATTTCACACTCTTCCCCTACAGCCTCCCTGTAGCTCAAAAATGTGCCTGAGGGCTCAGCCGGCTGGGAACCGAGCAAGCCCAAATCCTGGCCAAACCCTGCTGTTACCCAGCCTCCGAGGAACATTGTTCTATAGGGGCAACCCTCACTCAGCACACACAGAGGTCTTCCCAAAACCCTGTGGTCCCCTGCTGTACTGCCACCAGGGATGAGGACACCAGGGACCCAACACTGTCCCCAGAACCTCTGCTCCGGGGACATGTGACCCAAGCAGGAGCTGAGCACAGAGCAGTGGATAGGCAGCAAGAGAGCCCTCTCCTGAGAATTTGGTGGGGCCCTGGGCACAGCAGTTTCCTGCCCTGAGCCAGCCCCATTCTCTGAGTGGCTATGACTTCCGATAAGTGGGGTTGAGCCTTTGCTGAGGGATATCTGAGTGAAGGTAGGGTTTTTCTAGCTGACCTTCCATTCTCCCGGGTCCTGATCTCCCTTCTAGAGCTACAGGAACCCAGACTGCTCTCTGGGGATGGGGAGAGTCCTGAGTTCCCAGCAGAAAGTCGGTGCACTGAAGAACTTACCTGGAAAACTCCTCTTTGTCCCTTAAGGTCCTCTCAATGTGTTACTGTCCCATGCTTCCAGAGACCAAGAGTTGAAAAGCTGTCCTTTCAAATCTACAGCTTCGCAGAGGTGAACGGAGAAATTCAGGACTTCCACCGGAAGTGCCTAGCAGATCACCCCCGGGAGGGAAGGGGCCGCAGGTCCAGAAGTTCTCCAGGCACAGTGTAACTGTTAGACACTTGGCACGACCCTAGCCTACCTGGCCAGGCTAACTGGGTCAGAGTTCCCGGCTGCCTCAGGAAGAAATGGGAAGAGGCGAGTCCCCAGAGCCTGCCAGTTCTCAGGTGGCCACCCACAAACACAGCCTTGAGCCACCATAGCCCCCCTGCCCTGTCTACAAAGCAAAAAATATGACTAAGTGGGCCTCCTAGGGTGAGTATGGGGTGACCCTGTGGGTGGGGCCAGAACTCTGTCCCCATGTGAAGGTCGAAGGTCACAGCTGTCCAGAGCTAAAAAGGCTTTTTTTGGGCAAGAAACAGGTATGCTCGTTGCCATGACACCACGCCCCAAATCAAGGTACCAGGTGGCGGCCACAGGGAAGCAGGTGAGCTCGGGACGGGACACTGCCCTCTAGCCATCTTTCCTTCCTCCTCAGAATGAAAGAGGATGAGGGGCTGGCAAGACCCTGGGCCTAGCTTGGGGTCTCCTGGAGGACCTTACTGCTGACCCAATTCTCCAACCCGCAACAGAGCTGTCTGTCCTGCAGTTCATCGGGTGCCCCAATCACTGGAATCTTGATGGTGAAGAAGAAGTAAAGTCAGGAGCTGGGGCATGGGCTGTGCTGGGATCTCCGGCCCTGTGCCCTTCTGCATCCTGTGGGTGTCTGTCCTTGACTGGCCTGGTCTGCCATCTCATACTATGCAGACCCTAATTCCATCAGACAGCCCCTCACAGCCGATGGCCCTGAAGCCACTCCATCACAGACCTGCCCATGTAGGCCTGCCCTTCCATCTTGCTAGGCTATATTGTTACCCTCTCTGAATTGGGCGCACACTGGCCTTTTTGTCCCCAGGACCTATGGAAGTCATCAGCCTGGTGCATGCACAGGCAGAAACCCTCTCATCCCCAGGCCCTGGCCTCAGCAGCCCATCAATCTAGGGAATAGACTCATCCTTATTCAGTGAGCATGGAGTACAGGGCACCCTTTACCTGGCCCCACCCATCCCCTTCTCTGCTTCTCTGCTCAACCCTGCAGCCTTGTGGGAAGTGTGAGTACTGCCCTTCACAATGAAGGGAAACTGAGGCTGGACAGCGGCCTCAGCTGAGCATCAGCAGTCCCTCTGGGCTCAGGTCCACGGCCATGATTGACTGTTGTACCCCTTGCAGCAGGTGGGCTCACAGTCCTGAGCTGGGTCTCATTCCCAAGCTGACATCAGGCTCAACCTTCAGGCTTGTCCTAAGACCAGCGAAACCTGGAGACACCAGCCCCTCTGCAAACCTTATGAGCCTGATGAATGACACTGTACCCTTATACATCTGTATCCAGGACCTGGGGTTACCCACCACCCTGTCTTGTCTTGTGAGCCCCAGCACTGGGCGTGGACAGACCCCTGCTCTCTGCACAAGCTACTCCACTGGGAGCCCTGCTGCTTCTGGTCTCCATCTCCCTACACCAGGACTAGCATGTTGTGAATGACAGAAGAGAAGAGCTGAGGATGGGCACCCAGCTGCCGTGTGATAGAGCAGAAAACACTTCCCCAGGCACCTACTTCTGAGTAACTGAAGCCACGTGTAGCCCTTGATGTCCTGAGCCCTGGGTCTCTGCTGCATTGAGGGTGTGCCACATAGCTGAGCAGTGGCGGTGCACGCCTTTAATCCCTAGCACTTGGGAGGCAGAGGCAGGCAGGATCTGAGTTCAAGACCAGCCTGGTCCACAGAGTAAGTTCCAGGACACCTAGGGCTGCACAGAGAAACCCCGTCTTGTGTGTGTGTGTGTGTGTGTGTGTGTGTGTGCGCGCGCGCGCCCCATGTATAAGAAGCCCATGAAAAGACCCAAGACTCCTAGGACCGGACTTTAAATCCCAGGCCTTGGCTGGATGCCCATGTGGGAAGTGCCCAGGATTCCTTCATCTGCCCACAGAGCCAGCCATGTGCTATCCAGTACCCCTTGCCCTATATTCCGCGGTGTGAGTGGGGCAGATGCGGGCACTGGTGTGATGATCCAGACACAAGCTCAAGTCTTAAGTCTTCCATCATGGCGTTCCCATCATCCTCCCAAGTTCCTGGGGCAGGAAGGGACCACTCATCTTTTGTGTAACTTGGGCCTAAGGGAAGTGGCAGTGCTTGAAGACATGTGCCAAAGGACAGTGAGCCAAGCCCACCCAGGGGCACTGGGCAAGGAGAGTGTACGGACTCCCACTTGGAAGCAGGGTAGGAAGTACGTTGCACAGCGGTCTGCACTGGGGGGGTGGACGGCCTTTCACTCTCTGCATGGGTGGGACTGGCTCACACTGAAGAGTGGCTGACTACCCAGATCTAGGGGTCCTGTCTAAGGGCCTCCAGGTACCATGGACAGGCCCTGCAGCTTCTCAAGAGATGTGTGTGGCTTGGGGGTTCAGGGGGAACTGGCTTGGTTGGAGCTGGCCTGGACCAGAAGTCAGAAGGCTAGAAAGCAGAGATAGGAGGGCTGGGGGAAGGAGCAAGGTGCACAGAACCCCCCTATGTCAAGTTGCCCCCAGCCCCCCAGATGGGTCATCACTGCCTGCCTACCTGTACACAAAGAGCCCATCTCCTACACACGTGCCTGCTGTTCTGAATGGGTGTATGAAGACCTGGCTACCTCACATTGGCTCCTGTCCCTCATTCTTTGCCAACATGATCCTCCAAAACACCCCAGGAACCTTCCTGGGGACAAAGGCAGCCTTGGCCCATTGGGCCCCCAGTCGTCAGATCCGCATTGCTGTGGCAGACAAGGATGGGAGACCGGCACAGAACCAGTGCATCTGGGAAGGTGTGTGGGCAGGCAGGGCTGGCTCGGCGGCCAGAATAGGATTAGAGGTTGTGGGTCTGGAACTCGTATTTTAGGAAACAGTGCCCCCTGGTGGCTGGAGAGGGAACAGCCAACCACCAAGGACAACCCTGCAGGGATAGTCTGGGGAGGTGGCCTGTACCCCTAGGAAGGGCCCCTGACCACTCAGAATGGCTCTCATCCTAACCTGGAGGGCACGAGTTCATCGGTCAAGTCCACAGAATGGTCCATTACACACCAGATGCGATCAGCACCTTGCTGTCTTCCATGGAGGGTGGGAACTGGTGGTTCATCTCTGGGGACTTGCCCAGAACCACAGGCTACTAGGGCCATTCCTGCCTGAACCACAGAGCTCCGCCATCTGTTTAGGGTGACCACTCTGCCTGCCTGGGTCCTCTAGAGGTAATGAACCCAGAGCCAAGCAGGCCATACCACTGAAGGCAGCTGCCAGTGTGGGTAGCCTGCAGGGTAGTCTGTCAGATAATGGCCCAAGCTCTGCCTCCCAGGCCTCTGCTCAACACCTTGGAAGTCTTACACCAAGTACAGGAACCCAGACCACACTGGTCAGGGACAACACAGGACACCAGACAGCACACAGGCACTCGATGCTTCATTTCAACTGCCCTCAGTGTGCCTTGCTGGCAGAACAGCCTCTCCACCATATCTCCTGTGACCCCAAAGACAGGGTGAGTACTCAAGAGGACCTTCAGCACTAGTCGATGGCTGGAAAGAGCTGCTCTCCATCCCTGTCCAGCCTCCAGGGGCTCAGGGACGAGACTACCCCAGGGAAGGCTTGTTGGTGTGGCTTGGAATCCTGGTCACCACAGCAGTTCACATCACAGCCTCCATGTGTAAAATCTTCAGGGCCTCTGATATCTGGGCGCTGGTGTCAATCTGGCCGTACATGCCCACGAGGAAGGCCCGGTGCAGCAGCACGGCCGCGTGCTCTACGGAAGAGTTGAGGTCAGACCACTGTGGGCCAGCAGTGCCTCCCAGGGCAGCAGGCAGGCACTGGGTGGGTGGCTCACCTTGGCAGAGCAGGGTGTACTCTGGCAGGTTCCTGAGGGCCGTCTGTACCACCTCGAAATCTCGGCTGCCCAGGCAGTACATGAAGGTGGGCAGAAAGTCAGCAGCAATGCTGTAAGAGGGACATGTTCACAGGGTACTTGCCTTATGGCCCAGGAGGCCAGGCCCCAGTCTCCCCAGTATGCACTGACCTCCCATGGCCTGGCTCAGCTAGCTTGGGATGACAGTGGCTTTACCTACCTGGGGTTGTTCTGGATGGAGCGCAGTGCTAGGCTGAAGGCCAGGTTGCGGCAGGACTCCTCCGCTGAGCTCATCAGCCGCTGCAAGTTGGTCTGCTCAGGTGAGAGAAGGGTGTCACCGTGGGGACTCACCCTAGTGGTAACTGCAGGGCCTGTTCCCAAGATGCCACCAGGGCAGTGGGACAGCACACTTCAGTTCGGGGCAGTACCTGGCTTGCACAGCAGCAGGGTAAGAACTAGACCCCAACCTGGGCTCTTTCCAGCCTCACTCACCGAGAAGAAGCCCAGGACCTCAGGTCTCCGCCGGGACATCTCATCTATGTCACTCAGGGTCTCGAGCACATCTAAGGGCAAAAAGTCAGGTTGTAGGGTCTGAGGAAACCTCTGTCCTACCCCAAGCAACCCTGAGACAGGAAGGGACAATCCTCAGGCAATTTAGTCCTCCAGAGTCTCCCTCCCCGAGATGCACCAGGAACTGCGTACCATGCTCAGTGGTTATCCTGACACTGTGCCCCCCCATTTGGCCTCGTACTGGTCTCAGGGAGGCCTGTAAAAAGGAAACTTGAAACAAACCTCTTTACTCAACCCCTGGTTCTGCTCTGAAGACTGACAGACCTGCCAGCTGCCCCGTCAGGTCTCAGAACCTCAATTGTGAGCAAAGAGCTCAGTGGGTTTAGGGTGGTCTAGCAACAAGTGGCTCACTCACCCTCAACAGCCTGGCCCCGGGACAGCCTCTTCATGTGGGGAGCCACATCAGCTACAGTCAGTGGGGTGGAGAGGGAGACACTGACCAGGGGTAGGGAGCCAGCTGAACGCTCATCTGTGAAAGGTTAGTCAGGGTCAGGTGATGGCTGAACACTGAGGGCCAAGCCAGACCCGCAGTCTCCATGGAAAGAAGCACACTGGCCACTACCCAGGATGCCACATGGTGCTTGGCCATGTGGTGATCATGGAGTTGGAGGTGTGTCATGTGGAGGGTAGCACTGAGGATGCTGGGCTGCCCTGAGAGACTCAGCACGTTTTCCTTACACTAACTACAGCCAGCTTAGGAGCGCACTCCCTTGCCTCTGCCCTCATGGACCACTCCACACAGAGACTCATGTCTGTACAGTGTGTCTGTCCTCTGTGAAGGACCTTGTATCTGCCTGCAGGCGGCCCGAGGTCACAGTCAATCTGGCCAACAGAGGCAGCCAAGGCTAGCTGCAGTCACTGAGCTTCTAGTCAGCATGGTTCACTGAGTCACTGCCGATCTACCGGTGACTATGTCAGCATGGCTAGCGTCCGGCTGTGGAGGGAGCAGGAGCCATCATCAGGCAAGTGAGGTAGGATAAGTCCTAAGGACTAGCCTGCCCAGGCAGCACGCAGGTACCCAGAAGGGTAATGTCTGAAGCAGAACCAAACATTTCCACAAGGTGGTTCTGTTCTGTCAGCTTGGTCACGGCACCACCCACGCCCATGCAAGAGACGGATGAGGTCTCGGCTCAGCCACACACACCAGGACCCTCCCTGCTCACCACCCGAGAGCTCACCTGCCCGCTTACCTTCACCTTCCTCATCCAGACCTTGGTCAGCTCTCCCATCCCGGCTGGGCAGACTGAGCCCTGCTAGTAAAGACTTCAGCATCACCAGGTCACTGTTGTCAAAGGACAGGTCACTGTGGAGAGAGCACGAGCTCACTTCAGAGGAGGGCAGGCGGGGAAGAGTGCCAGGCAAGGAGAAGCAGGGCAGGAAGGCAGGCCTGGGCTTAGGTAAGGGCAAAGTAAAGAGGTAGGGAGGAGTGGTGAGTGAGGAAGAGGGCTGAGTGAGGAGGAAGGCTAAGTAAGGAGGAGGAGGGGTGAGTGGAGGAGGGGTGAAGAGGTGAGTGAGAGGAGTGAGAGGAGGAGGGGTAGAGAGGAGGAGAGGTGAGTGAGAGGAGGGGTGAGGGAGGAGGAAGGGTGAGTGAAGGGAGCACGTGGGGATGAGGCTGGGGTTGCAATTCAGACCACTGTCTGGACTGTCCCTCCTGGCTCCAGGGGCCACTGGGCAGCCCAGGAAGGTGTGGGAACTCACTGGAGGGGCTCTGCGTGCTTCTGCAGGAAGGCCACGGCTGCTGGTGCGCTGCAGGCCACATACTTGTGGATGAACTGAACAAATTTGCTGATGAAGGGGGCCAGTTGGCGGGAAGACTTTCGGTAGTTCTGTAGAGAAGGCAGAGCCACCAGAGGCTTCCTCAGACCCTCTACACAACACATGACCCCATGACAGCCATGGGCCCAGAGCTAGCCTGACTGGGTCCTGCTGCTTTTAGTTTTTATTGAATGAATGTTTTGCCTGCATGTGTGTCTATATGTCTTTGCATGACAGTGAGTGTCTGGTGCCCTGGAACTGGAGTTTCTAATGCTTGCAAGCCACCATGTGGATGTCAGGAACCAAACCAGGGTCCTCTGCAAGGGCAACTAACATTCTCTAATCTCTAAGCCCTCCTTCCAGCCCCTGGGTGCCTCCCTCCTCCCTCCCCTCCCCTCCCTCTCTCAATATATGGTCAGACACCCATATATTGCCTCACAATATTATAGCCAAGGCTAATCCAGAACTTGCAATTCTCTTGCCTCAGCCACCCAAGTGCTGTGACTGCAGGTGTGCTACTCTGACACCTGGCTGGCCTGCCTTCTGTTTTCATAGTATCACAGCCAAAATGTATAGACTGGGGCATCTGACACCAACAAATAGCACGCAACGGGGCTTGGCACCAAGGGTCCTGAATGTCGGACTCCCCAGGCAGGGGATGCTGGAGCTTAGAAACCTCAGGGAAGAGCTGGTCTCCAGACAGTGGTGACAGAAGCCACTGGAGGGTGGCCTGGCATTGGCCCTAGCTCTGGGCTCTCCTGTAGGAGCAGAAAGGAAGTCAAGCAAGGACAAGAGGGGGCATGGGAGGATATTTGGCTGAGGAATGCAGGAGACAGTTTGCCTGGCACCCACCAGGAGCAGGCGGATAAAGGACCGCAGGCAGTCCCAGAGTGCCCCCTGGTGTTCGCTCTGGAAGACTCGTGGCTGCAGCAGCTCCAAGATGCCCAGCACGTGTAGATAGAAGGCTAGGTGGTTCTGCTGCCGGAACTCCTGGAAGTTCAGATGTGTGCGGCCATGCAGGAGGGCTGCGATCATGGGCAGGTGCCTGGGGGCCAACAGGAGGATACCCTGGTCACACCTTCCCACTAGTCACCCCGACCCCATAGGGTATCCACTGCTGTGACAGCAGGCACCTCAGCAGCAGGATGGGGTGGGCCACAGCCAGCTTCCGACAGGCCATGTTGGCATCCGCCACTCTGCTCTCAGAAGACCTGGAGTCATTGGTGTCTGCCAGGAGCGTGATGAAACGATGGATGAGCCCGTCCAGCTAGGGGGAGAGGAGACTACTTGCCTATACATTGAACTCTCCCATCCCCCTCACAGCCCAGGACACCATTGCAGCTCAACATGGACACTCTAGACATCACAGCCAAGGCAGGAGCTCATGTGGCCCCTCACACAAAGTTCCAGAGGGCACAAGCTGACCCGTCCTGCTAAGGCAGTGGAGCTGGCCAGAATGGGTAGGAGGCGGGAGGTCTCAGGGATACTTGGGGGTGTCCTGATAGAGGTCATAGCCTCAGACTGTCCACATGTTAAACAACACATGTGCCAACTCCCGACTGCCCACAACCTGAGCCCAGAAAGGGGAAGGGGCATCCCTCTGCCTCAGGCTGCATCCAGAGGAAGAGCCTATCACAGCAAGGTTGAGCTCCAGCCAGGTCAGGTCAGGTGAGGTGAGGCTGATGGTGCCGCCGCCCCCCCCCCCCGTGGGCCACAGGGCTATGGCAGGCTGTGTCCCTCACCTTGCAGATGCTGCTGCTGGTGGCACCTTCGCTTTGCAGCAGGACCTCAGGCACTGGCACCCGGACCTCTGGCCGCTGTAAGTACAGTTGTAACAGCAGGTCTCGGCAGCGCTGGCCTAGCACGCTGGAGAGGAGAGGGCAGAGGGACTAGGTCACTGGGATGGTGTGGCCAGTGAGGGACATGTGCTGAAGGAGCCACTCCCAGGTGACACAGTGGGGACTCAGGTACCTGTCCCCCCATTGCTGGATGCAGCTGGTCAGGTGCTCGGTCACTTTTCCAATGCTCTCATCGTTGCTACGGCAGCAGCTAAGCAGCAGGGGCAGCCGGGTCTGGATGAGGGTGCGTGCAGCACTGTCCCCATCCTGGCTCCTGGTCTCTGCCTCGGACAGGATAAGCTCCACCAGGCTGAGCAGCTCTGGGCCCTGGACGTGGAGCACCAGCTCCTCCCGTCGCTTCTGCAATCAGGAGGCTGCAGGTCAACCCCAGGATGTGCAGTCACCACCCACAGGGTTAGGCGAACCTCTGGAGACCTGCCTGTGGAGTGCGCTGGTCCCGGCCCTGCCAGATCCGGGGAACATGGATGCAGGCCCAGAGGAAGTCCAGGGAGGCTGAGGGGTCGAGCCTGGGAAGAAGCAAGCATGTTTCCAAACACTAGAGCCAGAATAAAGTTCCTGGGAAGAGGGACCTCTGTAGAGGGCTACCACTGTCCCTCTGAGGAGTCACTAGTCCCTGGTGAAGCATAACAGCACCCACACACTCCCAGGTCCTGTGTTTGTAAGCTGGGTACCTGATGGTTCCCATGAGGAAACTCAAGCACAGCTTGTGCCCACACTATGGGCCTGTCACAGCCAAGGGACCACCGGGCCAGATGGGCAGCTTCCCCAGCTCCTCTGCCTCCTGTACCACGTCATGAACATAAGCCAAATTCTCCACAGATAAAAATGTGCCAAGAAGATGGGAGGGGCTGGACTGTTTACCCATAAGTGAAGGCTGGGCACCAAAAGCAAGATACTGGCCCTGCTGATGAGGGCACGCAGGTGCCCAAGGCACTGAGCACAACAGGAAGCCCCTTAGGAGATTCTGCCCTGAACCAAGGTGTAGGAGACACAATTCATGGATCACACAGAGCTGGGGTCAGGGCTGGCCTCACCTCTGCTCACGGCTCTTGCTTAGCAGGACACGGGTGCAGCGGTGCAGCGTGGACCAGCTGGCCTGGTGTGTGAGGAGGGCCAGGAGGTAGGGGCGGAAGGACAGCACCTGGGCACTTATGTGGCCTTTGCCCTGGAGAAGAAAGAGGCTGGGATGATCTCAACTGGGCCCAGGGACCACCAGTTCTGAGAAGTCAGGTCAGCTGACACGCTCTGGTGGGACCACCCAGGACACAGCAGCAAAGGGCCTGGCCTGGCCCATCTCCTCATCTCCTCCATGTAGGGCAGGGCCCCGGGTTTAAATGACAATGCACAGCCAATACCCTTCCACCTTTCTCCACTTCTCCACAGTCCTGGGCCTACCTGGGTTCCTCAGACTTTAGGATCTGTGGAATTTCCCTACCCTCATCCCATTCCAGCCCCCGCCCCAGATGTGGCTCTAGTGTTGATCCAAAGAAACATACACCCCCTGGTTCCCCCCACCCCTCTGGAGGCTACGAGACACAGAAGTCTGGAGTGGCATCACTGCGGGAGGGCACTGGGCCATGTCCCTGTCACCTTTCTCCGTGAAAAGAGCAGCTTCCACTGAAGGTCGGGGCAACTACAGACCACCTCAGGGTCCAGCGTCTCCAGCCAGTCCACAAGCAGCCCAGATGCTGGTCCCAGGCGCATGGCCTCCGTGCTGTGGGACAGAAGCGTCAGAGCAGACGCCAGGCTGCAGAGCCACCACGCTCCCACCCCAGGCTACACTCCCGATTACCTGGCACCCTCCGCATCCTGCGTGCTCGGGCCCAGAGGCTCATCTCTCTCCTGCAGCAGCAAGGAGCTCACCACCACAATGGGCCCCGAGGCTGGGCTGGGGCAGGTCTCTGCGGTGGCTGAGAAGAGCGCTGTCAGCAGCTCTTCAAAGTGCGGGGAGCGCACCTCGATGAGGCCCCGGAGGACTGTGGGACAGGAGGCTGTCTGAGTGGAGCAGGCCAACAACCTGGAGTTCCCCAAGGTAGACAGTCCTCCCACCATCCTCAAGACATGGGGCCGAGGGGAGAGGGGACGGTACCTTTGCTGATGAGCTCAGGCTCCACAGTACACTTCTCCCCAGACCTCAGGGTGGCGATGACAGCCCGTGCGGTGGAGTTGGCCACCTCCAGATCACGGTGGAAGCTTAAGGCCTCGGCCAGGTGCAGGAGCCCACTGCGCACTGCAGGCAATGGTACATCCCGTGTGACCGATGCCATAGCTCTGGTTTGCTCACACACTCACGGCCTGACTCTCTGCCCTAGCCAGCTGTTCTTCAAGAGGCCTGCACGGCTCTCTGAAGGCTTGACTCCACTACAGTGACACCAACCAGTCCCCACCCGCCTGCCACTCTCAGCGAGCTCACCGTCACTGATCCTGCGTCTTGCTGAATAGCGGGTAGCAAATAACTTGAGTTGGGCCTGCAAGGGCCCATCCTCCACAGCAGGGCTGTCCAACCACTGTAGAATCTGCATGAGCACTTTAAGGAAGAGTGAGGAGAAGCCAGTGTCCTGCGGGACAGCACGCTGGGGGTGGGGTGGGGACAGACAGCCATATGTGAGCATGTTGGCACAGGACTCCAACAGCCCTGCCTAACAGGGGAGGGAGGGGACAGTATGCAACTTAGGCCCAGAGGCCCAGAGACAGGGCCAGGACTCAATATCATCCCACTTGCTGCTCAAAAGCATGCCTCTTGAGTGCCAGGATGACCTTGAAAGGTTTAAATACCAGCCCTTGGGGATGTGCCTTCATCAGTAACCCATACAGTGGAGAAGAAACCCGGGTGTGCACACACATACACACCATACACACACATGCACTCGTGCATGCAGAGAGGGGTGACAGAGACCTTCTTCATTCACCCTCTACGATGGAGACCTGTCCCTGCCATTGCCCCTGTCCCTGCTCCAAGGTAACTGCTTTTTGTGTTAAAGACAGGAAATCTAGACCTGCCAAGGGAAGCCTAAGGCCTGCTGGGAACAACACCAGGCCCGAGGGTGGACTGGGGAGATACCCAAGGGTTTCTACCACAGGCAGAGTCATGAACTCTGGGCCCCGGTCTCCCACTGCCCTTGCCTCCCACCAGCCCACGTGCCAGAGCACCTGGTACTGGCAGAGCTGGCGCATCAGCGGGCAGGATAGGAAGTGGCTGTGGTGCATAGCCAGAGCAAGGGTACCCCCGTGCGGGGAGCTCAGCAGGGTGGCCATGGCCTGCAGAAGGCGAACTGTGATGCCGGGCACCTCGGGGTTGCCCTGGCGGACACGAGCCAACTCTTGGCCCAGGGCTTGCTGCAGTGCCAGGGCAAGGGGGCGCGGACTGGAGCTCTGCCACCGTGGATCCGGGCTCAGTGGGAAGATCTGGAAAGCAGAAGGTGTGAGAATGCGGAGGCCTCGTACCCAAGGTTGCCATGTGCATCCTGCCTCTGACCCATCTGACTGGGTCCCCAGTGCATCACTAAGGGACCTGGCATCCTTACTGGAAGAGTGGCAAGGGAGTCTCATACCCCAAGAGCTGCATGTGTTTTTTTTTTTTTTTTTTTCTTTTCTTTTTTTCGGAGCTAGGGATCGAACCCAGGGCCTTGCGTTTGCTAGGCAAGCGCTCTACCACTGAGCTAAATCCCCAACCCCAAGAGCTGCATGTGGAAGACAGAGGTACCTAGCACCCTAGCACAGGAACTGGCCGGAAACCCAGAACCTGACTTCATATTGTGAGCATGGGGAGTGAGCACAAGTACGTAGTACACACGTCACGTGTCACGAGGCCTGATGGGAGGGCAGACAAGTGCTGCTGCAGGCCCTCTCACAACTGCCCTTGTACCTGTAGGAAGATGCCAGCCAAGTCGTCCTCAGGGCCGAGCACTGGAACCTGCGTCCCTGCCCGAGTCCTGCCCTGGCCTGGTGGGGGCTCAGGGCTGCTTTCTGGCTTAGGAGCCTCTGTGCTGTCTGCAGACAAATAGGAAACAAGTGGCCCCGTCCTGCCACAGACTGTGACCAGAAGGCAGAGCTGGACCTTGGGCCCACATAAGAACCCGCAAACACGACTGACACAAGCCAGGGAATACAATGAAGGCCAAAAGCAGTCCAGCTCAGACGGTGACACGGAGTGGGGGAACGAGCGGTTGTACCTCGTCGGGGTGGCAGGGAGGCCGTGAGTAGCGAGTGGAAGGTCTGGCCTCCAGAAGCACCTCTCTCGTGCTGGACCTCCACCAGGTGAGCCATGTAATCTGCAAAACAGCGGCCAGGGGACCACTGCGGGTGGATGAAGCCAGCCTGCCTTTCCACCAAACACAGGCCCCGGGGGGCTGGCTCTTCTATGACTGCAGGAGCTAGTCAGGCAGTGGTGGCACACGCCTTTAGTCACAGCACTTAGGAGGCAGAGGCAGGCAAGATCTCTGAGGTAGAGGCCAGCCTGTCAGAGCTAGTTCTAGGATAGCCAAGGCCGCACAGAGAAAAACTGTCTCTTAAAGACAAAAAAGCAAAGACCGCAGGATTCCCAGCAGAGGACCTAGGGTTCCCTCCAACCTCAAGTCGGTCGTAATGGGAACAGCAGTCTCAGAGCTCCACAGTCTGCCACAGGGGTAGGTGCCCACCTGACAGGACAACCGTACAGTCTGCCCTAAAGGGCTTGGTGGGCCACAGTGTGCTGCCGGCCTCATGGCCCCAGGACTTACTCTTGTCCATGATGTTCTGCTCCAGGGTCTGGGGATCCTGGGCTACCGCCTGGTCCAGGTACTGCAGCAGCTTGCTCATGCTGGACACGGGGATACCAAAGGACTGCACGAAGAGCAGCAGCTGCTGGGGCTCCAGGTCCTGCAGGGCTGTACCAGCAAGGGTAGCTCTCAGATGCACCAGCGCGGGGCCCTCTGACAGTCTCCACCACACGCAGTCCCCATGGCTTCTGAAGCCATGACACTGTCAGTGGCCCTCTGGCTCACTGGAGTCCAGACTCCTTGGTATGTCTGTCCTTCACCAGGCTTCCCAAGTCCACCCAGTCACTCACTAAAGTCTCCTTTCCTGTCTGGGGCCAGACACAGGTCCGGCCCCTGATGGGACCTGCCTCTGCTCAGTGAAGCTTGTCTATACACATGCCCTCCAGACGACTAATCGAAGGCCCTGAAATTACCTCGTGCCTCTAAAAGCCAGGTCTTTTATAGCCATTTCTGCTCCAGGCCTGGTCTCTGAGCCCTCAGAGTTTTTGGTATGACTGACAGTTGGTTCAGGCTCAGAAGCAGCAGGTGTGAGGCCAGGTCCCTCCCCCAGTCTCACTAGGCCCCTCCCCCCAGTCTCACTAGGCCCCTCCCCCAGTCTCACTGTACCAGCATCCACCAGCCGAGGGACCTCAGAGCGGATCATGCGCAGCTTCAGCCAGTCGGGCAGCAGCAGAGCCTCCTCAGAAGTGTCCACCAGGAAGGCTGTGGGCAGCGGCTTCTTCTCTGGAAACCAGATGTCCAGCAACTCACTGAACTCACTGTCGCCAGCTTTGGGGAAGACATAGGGAGCAGCTGTGTTATCTGAGGAGCCACGAACCAAAGAAGGATCCCAGACAACCAAGGGCTGTACTTCTAGAGGGACGGGAGCGGGGGTGCGTGGGGGGCGGGCTTGCTGAGGCTTTTAGGGGAACAGAGAAGGCTCAAGTGATGGGGTACATGAAGACTGAGAAGGTAGTGGGCACACAACTTTATGTCACCCTATCTGCTGTATGGTGCCCACAGCGGCCTGGGTTTAGGGGTGGAGAGCGGCTTCCTGCCCAAGGTCACCCAGAGTTATCTATGAGCCAGAGAACCGCAGCACAAGCCGCCTGTCCTCAAGCGCCTCCAGTCTTTGGTTCCAGAGAGCCCAGAGGACCCAACAAGATGAGACAACATGAAGTCAGCTTTCCCTGCTGTCCTTCCTCAGGACAGTGACATGGACATACACCACAGACGAGCGCTTCCTCAGCCTGGTAGTGAAGCCCACTCCCATGCCTCAGAATTCCCAGCCAGGGCATCTGGACCCTTTCCATTCTCTTGGCATAAAGGGAACCTATATGGAAGCTGCTGTGGTTACCAGGACAAGAGGGAAGGCTACTGACCAGAGGGGTTTCAGGCCCTGGACCTGGCCACTGAGTCCCCAGGCCAACCTACAGGGCCATGGGGATAGTGGGTGTTCAAATGTGCACAGGATACTCAACACCCTAAGCAGGGAAGGCATAGTCACACGGTACATCCCAGCTACACCAGAGGGTTCGTCCCAGGCCATCCTGACTAGAAGCGGAGTTCAGAAAAGCTCAGGACAGATTGCTTACAACGAGGCGGGCCCAGTGTCAGCAGGATGACCATGGCGTGGACGACAAGGATGTGCATGGTGGCTGTCTCCCCACTGGTCCAGCGCAAGAACACTTGGTCCTGAGACTCCGACTATGAGAGATGGCAGAGGGACAGGCACCAGGTGGCTCGGATGGTGGGACAGATAATGGCGTGACAATGTTCCCACCCTGTGTCCTGCTTCAGTCCACCTCAGAGCCTCCCGTGAAGACCACTCCCCTCCCGCCCCCGTCACCCAGCTCTGAAGGCCCCATCCTGCTGGCTGAGTTGCTGACTCTCTTGGCCCTCACCCAGCTGTACACCTCCTCGCCCTCCTTGCTCTTGCGCATGCGCCGCACATAGCGGGAAAACACGGATAGCAGGGCACTGAGTACAGCATCGGAGGCAGTGCTACAGGAAGGCTTTGAGAAGAGATGCGCCATGATGGTGGAGCGTTCCACGACCAGTCGGGCCACATCCTGAGTAGGGACAAGAGCTGTCAGAGGCTCCAAAGATTCTGGCCATGAGTAGCCCCACCTCCTCGACTCCTTCCTTGGCCACCAGCCCAATAGCCAGCCACAACACAGGTGACAAAGCCATCTGCCCCTGCCAGAATTCCCTCACCAGGGCCAGGTCACTGTGTGGGCCCTGCTCCTCCACCGGTGTGTGCTGGGACAGGTAGATCAGATAGGCGCTGATGGTCTGGGGGTCAGTTTCCATGTGGATGGCCTGGGGAGGGTGGACAAGTCTAAGATGGATCCTGGGGTCGTGTACAACTACTCCTTCCTCCCAGGACTGGCCTAGCCATTCCATACCTGCTGGAGAGCCAAGGCAGTGGTGGTCCTCACGCTGTCAAACAGGGGCAGCCTGGGCAGGTCCCGCAGTAGCCATTGATAGCCCTGTAGAGCGTCTGCCTCCCCGACATCCTCCTCCATGGGGGGCTCTTTCTCCTCCTTGTCACGAAGACCACCCTCTGACAGCACAAGTGACAGGCCCTGCAGGTACATAAAACCACTCTCACAGTATGTCCCACCCAGGGAAGGAGACACAGACAAGAGGCAAAGGGCTCCAGTTCTTGTAGACTAGACTAGCAGCACCTGTCCCTTCTGTCCACACAAATTAGGAAAGAAGTCTGAGAGAGCCAAGTGGTTAGTTATTCAATACATACACAGAAAGCCAGGCTGTGGCTCAGTGGTAGAGCCTCTGCCTAGAATCCCCCAGTGAGGGGCTGGGGGTGTGGCTCGGTGGTAGAGCCCCTTCCTAGAATCCCCCAGTGAGGGGCTGGAGTGTGGCTCAGTGGTAGAGACCCTGCCTAGAATCCCCCAGTGAGGGGCTAGGGGTGTGGCTCAGTGGTAGAGCCCCTGCCTAGAATCCCCCAGTGAGGGACTGGGGGTGTGGCTCAGTGGTAGAGCCCCTGCCTAGAATCCCCCACGGAGGGACTGGGGTGTGGCTCAGTGGTAGAGCTCCTGCCTGGAATCCCCCAGTGAGGGGCTGGGGTGTGGCTCAGTGGTAGAGCCCCTGTCTAGAATCCCCCAGTGAGGGGCTGGGGTGTGGCTCAGTGGTAGTGCCCCTGCCTAGAATCCCACAGTGAGGGCTGGGGTGTGGCTCAGTGGTAGAGCCCCTGCCTAGAATCCCACAGTGAGGCGTGAGGAGTGGCTCAGTAGTAAGAACACTTAACTAGCATGTGTGAGGCTCTGTTAGTCCCCAAGATCAAGCCCCCACCACACACACACACACACACACACACACACACACACACACACACACACACCCCTCCCTCAGCCACAGCAAGTCCTTCACACACCTGGCCACACTCACCTTCATGGCTAACACACGGGAGGCCACCTGTGAGGAGCCCAGACGCCGGAGGAAGTAGTCAAGCACCTCACATGTGGTCTGCTCATCCGCCTTAGGGCCTAGCAGCAGATCCTGTAGGCGGCCCAGCAGCTGCCGCTGTTTCTGTTGCCTCTGTGGACCAAGAAGAACTGTCAGAGCACTGCCGGAGTAGACTTGGTGGGGTGGATGGATGGCTGGGATCCCATACCTGTCGCTTCTTGGCCTTCTGCTCCCGGCTTTCGCCCTCGTCATCCTCCTCCCCTGAGGCAGTGGCGTCAGCTGCATCGTGCAGTAGGAATTCGCACAGGCACTGCACCGGCAGCACATCCAGAGAGCCTTCACTGGACTGCACCAGATCCGCTAGCCATGGCATGGACTGGGAGGAGGCCTGTGTGGGCAGCAGAGAAACTGAGTGTACCAATAGAGGCCCAGCCCTGGGCCCCGAATCCTCTGCCCTGCAGAGGCTCTAACCTGTGGCAGTCAGCACACATCCGAACCCATAGTATGTCTATGCACCATCAGCGTGCAAAGGCACAGTGCTCGCCGCGCGTTCCAATGCACTCTGCCTTTGGGGAAACCTCTGGAACCTTCGTGGCCTGTGCTCCCTCCACCACTCGCAGGGCAGGACTCACCTGGCGCTGGATGATGTGCAGGAGAAAGTCTGGGTTACGGCTGCGACATAACAGGTGCCCAAGGCGCAGGGATTGGTTGAGGGCCTTCACCTGGTCCAGGATGTGAGGAGGTGGTCTCCGGGGAGGGCCTCTGTGTGACATGGGACACGAGAGTCAGAAGGTCACACATATAACACTGAGTGCAAATACTGGAAAGCCACACTGTCCCGGCCCTGCTGCCAAGGGGCAAACATCTCAACTAACCCAGTACCCTAAGGCCTAATTCCGAGATCCACACCATGCAGGGGCAGAGCAGACAACCCGAGGCCAGCTCCTCGTGTCCCTTCCACCCACACCTGGGGCAGGGAGGATGGCATACTGGGGGTCCAGGCTGGTTAGCTGGGACAGGAGGAGGCTGCTGCTCTCGGTGATGGTCTGCTTAGTGGAGGCGGCGGCCAAGTGACCCTCAAAGGCCAGGATCTCCTGCTTCTCTCGCTGAGAGATTTGCAGCTCACGGTTGATCATCTCCGTCCTTGTCTCCTCGTCCGTCAGCGTGCACGGTGGGTAGGAGTAGTTACTGGAGATCAAACATGCAGGCTTGGTACCCATCCCTGCACATGGGTACCCAGCAGGCGATGCTCAGTTCAGGCACACACAGCTACGGTTGCAGGAGCACAGCCTGCACACTGGGCCAAGCAAGAACACTATCCAGTTAAGCTCCGGTGGCTTCAGGCTCCAGGAACCCACTTCACACAGCATGACAACTACCTTCAGTGTGGACACTACCTATTTATCACATTTCCAGTATCCCGGACACCTCCTCTGCCACACTGTGTGACACCATATTGTATTTCACAGGACCCCTGTTCCTCATGAAAGCCTCACGGAAACATGCAGTATTCTGTGAAGCACAAACACTTCCCCCTTTGACATGCTCAAAAATTTGTCTCCTCGAGGAGTCCCTGCCACCAGGTCCCATGCCTCACATCTCCCGGGCATAAACCATACACCCAATATCCTACACCACAGCCATTGCCCAATGCCACAGCCATACACACAACCAGTCTCCAATGCCACAGCACATACCTGGTCCTCATTATCATTGCCACACACAAGCCTGATCCCTCCAACGTCTTTAGGCTGTGACCTAAGCCCACTGCTCTCTGTGGTGCCGCCTGGCCGAGCTGGGCCTGTTACACGCAGGGTCCCCCACCCTGGCTCACACGGGCTTCAGTACAGAAAGACTAGGCTTCATTAGCCACACTGACCACTGTGAAGGTCACCATGGCTGTCGATCTGCTGCATTCCCCATGGGCCAGGCCCACACCCATTCTACCCTCTCCCCAGTCTTCAGTGTGCGAGCCACCCGACATGTGTGCTACCCAACGTGTGTCACCCTACCCATGGGTTCCCATGGTGACAGCTAGAAGCACACTGCCCAGCCCGAGGGAAGGCGCTGAAACCTATGAACAAGGGACCTGACTTCAGAAACTGCACAGCAGGAGGCAGACACCAGGGAGGTGGCATAAACAGTGCTCCTCTGTGCAGCCCTGCCCTGGGCTGAAGGATGCTCATCCACTTACTTGGTCATCACCATCTCCATGAGCATCTTCAGGGTGGGATACTCCTCCCACGCAGCCAGACCTAGAGAACAACCGGAAGCACTCTCGCCTGCCTCTCTCCCTCCCTCCCTCCCACACCCCGACCCTGCACCCCAGCTGGTGCTCCCACAGGCTCTGGCCCATCTTCATGGCCAGAACAGCTCACCAATGTTCTCTGGGTTGAAGGCGGCCACGACCAGCAGTAGGGGCCAGGCCTTCCAGTAGAGGGTAGAGATGGCAAGGTTTGGGGGTTGATACCTGGAAGGCAGAGGCAGCCACAGTGTGAGCTCTGTGCTCTGAGCTCGGGCCAGGCCGGTTCTATTCCCTAGAACCCAAGTATAAGAGCCAGATGGAGTGGTACGTGTGATCCTAGCGCTAGGATGTGGGGCCAGACAGCCCTGGGCCCCGCTAGCCAGCCAAACTGATGAGCTCCAAGTGAAAAAGTAAGGGGCCCTGGCTCAAAAGCAGGTGAGCAAGAGGGCTCTGCCTGTGCCATCAAGACTGAGGGCCTGAGTCTGATCCCCAGGACCCAAATGGTGGAAGGACAGGATTCTCACAAAGTGTCCTCTGACTTGCACATACAGGCTATGGCACATCTACTTGTACACACACACACACACACACACACACACACACACACACACACACACACACACACACACCAAAAAAATTTTAAGTAAAAAAAAAAAAAAAAAAAATGGGGGGCTGGGGATTTAGCACAGGGGTGGGGCGCTTACCTAGGAAGCGCAAGGCCCTGGGTTAGGTCCCCAGCTCCGAAAAAAGAACCAAAAAAAATGCTTGGAGTACAGTGGCAGTGTTTGCCTCATACACACAAAACACTGGGTTCGACTGCTAGTACTGAGCAAAAAAAAAATTAAAAAGCCATGCATAGAGGTGCACACCTTTAATCCCAGCACTCAGGAAGCTGAGGCAGGTGAATTTTGGTTTTGAGCTACGCAGTAGTGAGAGACCATCCAAAAGAAAAGATAAGCAAAAAGAAAATCTCCCAAGTCTGAGGACCCCCTGCCGCCCCCCAAAAAAAAGCCACTGGAGAAGGCGTCTCTCCACACAGGAATAGCGGGAAGTAGTTGTGGGCCCTGAGAGCCAGCTCCCCCTCAGGCCGGCTGGGGAACAGGCCCGTCTGCTGGGAGTCGCTGCGGCCTTACCCCGGGGGCAGCTGGATGTTCTCAGGATGGTGGTAGGTGCACAGGTTCAGTACCGCATCTATCAGCTGGATCCGCTCCACCTTCAGAACTTCCACATCTGAAACCAAAGATGCCCGGGTTCCCGGGTCTGGCCCAGCCCCCTCCCTGGGCAGCAGGAAGGAAATGGCAAGAGAGGCTGAGACTGCTCCAAATGCTGTGTCAGTCTGACTGTTACCACAGCATGACAGGCTAAACCGGGGACAGGCGACACACAGGCCCTGCAGGTGGCTGGGCCCCCCCGGCAGCAGCGAGGGTGAGGGACAGCTGGGATGGCGGCACCTCTTGCTCCTATGAGGGGCAAAGGGTCAGGGGTGTTACCATCAGCCTGCACGGCCGCAGCTCGCTTCACAAGGTGGTCAGCCAGTTCCATGGCATCTGCAGGGCCAAGCGGCAGCTCTCGAGACAGTCCAATGACCAGGATCCGCATCAGGGTGTCCTCCAGGATGGGAACCTCTGAACAGAGGCGCAGGAAGAAACTGCAGGGGACATTGGGAGAGAGGGGTGGTGAGGAACCTCCAGGATCTCCTGTGGCCAGCGGCCAGATCCGATCTGCCTTTCTACGGGTATAATCTTCCTTACTCTGGTGGCCCACACGGGAAAATTACATGCTAGATCCCAGCATTTAATGGACAGGGAGAGCAGGAAGCCACTGCCAAAGGCTGCACACGACCCCCCCGCAACCATGGAAACATGGCAGCCAGGGTAGGCAGAGTGCTTGGGGTATGGACAACAGGACGCAATGTCTATCAGCTAGACTGATAGCAGGACTGGAGAGGACAGCAATGTCTATCAGCTAGACAGACAGCAGGACTGGAGAGGGGGTGTCCCAGAACATGCAGGTGACCCAGTGGGCTGGAGGGTTAGCCAAGGAAGGGCAGAGTGGGAGTGGAGAGGAGTTGCCTGGGGGTGTGTCCAGGGAACAGGGAAGAGGCAGGAATGAGGCAGGTACCACTGCACGTGAAGAACCGCAGACGGTCTACCTGCCTGGCATCTGCTAAGCCTGTGCCCACAGGCTGCCCTGCCCACCCCAGTCCTCACTTGCGGTCACTCTCAGGAGGCCAGTTGTCCCACTTGTAGTAGGTCTCGGGCTGCTCGGTGAAGAGCACCTTGTGGAGGCTGCAGGGACAGAGTAGGTGTCAGTCAGCTGTGTGAGGAAGTCTCCACCCTGACGGTGCCCCGCGGGGACAGCTCAGGCAAAAGCTAGTGATGGAAAACTGCTTGGGGCTTCCTGACTCCTGAGTCACCTGCCCACAGTGGCCACTAGGGACCAAGAGAGGGGTCATCGGGGCCTCTGTGAGGAACGGAGGCCCACGTGTAGCTCTCACGCTCAGGACCCTTCTGTCTTCGAGGGCTTCAGTGGCAGGGCTCTAAGGCTGTGTGGCCAGTGGCCCCACTGGAGGTAACAGGCTCCCATCTGAGATGTACTCACATAGGTGACACAGTGAGGCTGAGAGATGGCCTGCCTCTTACCAATGCACATAATCCTTGGGGGCAAGTTTGCTGATGGAGGGGACGACAGTGTGAAGCCACCACACAGCGTCTCGCTGGATAGCCGCAATCTGGTTCTGGAATGTGCGTAGCACCTCGAGGTCTAGGGAGGTGAAGAGGCTCATGTTATCCTGTGGCCACGGACTCAAGCAGGCCAGGCCACTATGGAGACCACCCCTGCCCCGTTACTGGCTTCCCACCCAACTTTAGTCCTCAAAAATTAACAGGATGCCTGAGTGAACAGGCTCCAAATTACGAGGCCCAGTTTTACATCCTTGGCTGGAGTTCCCCCCAGCCTAGCAGGGTCTTACTTCTCTTCTCTCCTTTGTCCCAGGCGACTCCAGCCTCCTTCACCTGGGCTGTAATGCCCAGCATCATGGACACAGCCAACACGTCCGTGATGTGAACCACAAACCGCTCCTACGGGCATACAGAGCAGCAGAGCCCGAGTGACAGAGGGCCCTTCCCAAGGGTCCCATGTGACACAGGGACGCATGGGGACATGGACGCACAAACTACTTAAGAGTTTGTCTCCACATCTGGAGACCACCATGCTGGGAGAAGAGCTGACAGAAGCAGGCCTCTGGGTCCAGGGTGAGCCAGTTTCTGATCAGGCTCTGGGAGGGGACTCGACCAACAGAGAAAACCCTCTCCCCAGTGGCAGATGCCATGATGGTGGATTGCCATCCTGTCCCAGCGCCCCTGCTGCATTCTTCTCAGCAAAACTCCCTCCCACCTCTTGCTCGGCACCCCGAGTCAATCAGACCCTTTCTGGGGGGCTCTGTCCATACTCCTCGGCCCTGACAGCTGCAATGTCTACATCCACACTGGGATCATCAGCTCCCCAGCTTGGTCAGCCTTGCTCCATCCTTACGAGGGACGGAGCGGCACTAAGTGGCTTCACACTTGGATGTGTCTGCACACAAGCCTGGCGCGTGGCCGTCCCCTCTAACAAGGTTAACGCTCGGTATCAGGAAACCGCAACGTGGAGGTGGTGAGCAGGGGTCCCAAGGCACCTTAAATTCCATCTCTAGGTACTGTGGCTCCTTGCGCTCCTGCATGAGCCCTAGGCAGAAAGCCTGGAAGTTGATCTCGTGCTTGGTCTGCTTGATGATCTCACGCAGCAGGGCCCTGGAGGCACGGAGGTAGTCATCCTTGTTGGTCAGCAGATCCTGGAACACCATGGCTAGGAACTGAGGAAAAGGGAAGCCACAGGGAGCTAGGGTTAATGACCATCCAAATGCATGCATTTACCACATCCTGCCCCTCTAACAATTTGCCAGGACCTCACTTGGGAGCTGCAGAGAGCCTCCCCCAGGAGAACAATCCAAACAACTAAGCAGCAGGTAGGGTTGTGCAAGGTCCCACAGCACATGTCGGGCTGCCTGTCCTTAGAGGAGGGGGGCCGTCTCCCCTTCATGGATGTTGTATTTCACTCTCCTGATGGTTCGCATGCAGGAGGGCAGCCAGTCCTCTTCTGACCAGAGTAAAGGTTAACTGGCACAAGGATGTGGATGCTGCCAGATATCGCAGCCCACTTCACCCCATCCACCTGGGCTCAGACAAGACTGAGCACCAAAGCTACCTCCTGGGCCGGCAAGGACCCAATCAATTCTCTTAAAACACTAAGCTAAAAGGCAACCATTGGGCGTGGCCAGAAGCTAGTGCAGAGAGAGTCTAACACAACAGCCAGAGACCGCTGGCTAAGGACAAGAGTCTCTTGGTATGGAGAGATGGCACACCGGATATCCACAAGCTAGGACTCCAGGCCAGCACTGGGGAGCTGTGGAGATGCCTGTTTGGTTTAGAAAGTCCCAGCTAAGGAGGCTACACCATGCTGGAGCTGGGGAAGCTGGGAGGCTCACCGCCCAGCACTATCTGCTCCACAGTGTTAGCTCACAAGGACGGTTTAGAAGCCAGAAGTCAATGGGTCTTCCTGCCAGGAGTTTCTCCCTCTAAAGCTCCGCAAGCCCCAAGCCTTACCCAGACGCAAGCCCAGGGGCTGTCCCATCCTGATCCCCCACCTTGGGCGCCAGCTCGGAGCTGTGCTGCAGCACGGTGTACAGAATCTGCATGTTGTTGGGGTTCCGAGCATTGGAGAGCTCGTTGAAGATCACGAACTTGATGGTGGTACCCAGGTTGTCCTTGTGCGCATTGAGCAGCTCCCTGGACACGAGAGCCGAGAAGGTGAGGGGGGGCCGGGCCAGGCCGCCCCTGCTGCCCGCTGGCCTGGCTCACCTGCTGCCCCCATGGCTGACCGTACCTGATACAGAGCATATAGTGGTTGAGGAGCACCTTGGGTTTGAGGCGGATCTTGATCAGGTGCGAGATGACATCCATGTCTTCCGAGCCATGCGAGTTGCAGTTCATGCACACAGACATCAGCAGGTCCTGCGCTGGCCTGGTCAACTGCAGGGAGGCCAGGGCGACCATTAGGCACGCAAGCACAACCACACAGAACCCCCGCCCCCCCAGGAGACCCTCCCATGAACTGTTTCACCCCCACACCATACCTTGGGGTTCTGCAGCCACATCTCCAGCCGCTGCACGGCCAACAACCGCACCTCCTTGTAGCCGCAGGTGGCTGTGAGCAGCCGCAGGAGGTTCCTGGACACGTTGTCGATGGGCTGGCGCCGGTTCAGCTGGTCACGGAGCATGTCCAGGACATACTCTTCCACGCTCTCTGTGAGTTCATCGTACCTAGGCCAGAGGGGGGGAAAGGAGGCCAGGAAGGATGCCAGCTCCGGTGCCCTCCCTTTGGCCTTCTGAGACTGGGGCTGTGCAGCTCACCTACCTTGGCATGAGCTGCCCCTCTTGCTCAGGGCTCAGCTTCTCCTCGGCGATCAGCAGCTCCGTTTGACTGTCCTCCTCTTCTGTGAGTGACGGGTGGGGGCTGCTGCCTGTGGGAACCATGGGAGTTAATGGGTGCCTTCTGCCAGGGATGTGGAGGGTAGGGTGGTGACCTCAGCCCCAACCTCACAGACACCTTGGCACCTCTTACCTGCACCAAGCTCGCCACCACTACGTGCCCCCTCCCCCTGCAGCAGGACGCTCTTTGGCGGCATCTTAGTGTTGAAGGCGGTCTGGATATTATCCACGAAGGTGCGGCAGTGAGGGCTGTCCACCCAGATCCGCTCACCCAGCGAGTCTTCGATGTATACCTACAGTGAGTCATGTTTGGAGCCTGCCTGAGGCTGGATGGGTACCCACAGCGGGCATGCAGGAGGCCTTTGTCAATGCCCATGGAGGAAGGATAGCACACTGGGAGCCTCCCTTGGTGTCCCTCTCCTGTCCTGGTCTCCGGCACCCTCCGTTCCTCAGTGCTCTGCTCCCCGGGACCCTAGGGAGGTGACGCACCTTCACGAAGATCTCGGGCCAGTTCTCGTCCTCCTCGTACGCGGCCATGAGAAGGTTGCAGGCCAGCACAGACACTAGGCTGTTCCCTTTGGCCTTGAAGTTGACAGAGGCGTCCCTCCGCAAGAGGCTGCACAGGGCCTGAAAGGAGGGTAAAGTTACGCTTGTCCTGAGATGCCTGCCGCCGCACAGAGACGGGTCTAGGGAGGGCCCGGTCTCACCTCGATGACACCCTCTGTGGCAAAGATGTTGGGTTTGATCTTGGCCAGGTACATGAGGCTCAGGTAGAGTGTGCTGTCGGGCTTGGCCCTCGTCACCTTCAGCTGCTTTACGGCCCCGCACAGCACTCCCTCGATCCTGTCGTCATTGCCCTCCAGCTCGGCAGCTTCGATCTCGTCCAGCAGTACTGTGGGCAGAACTGACCACACGGGAGCTTCACGTTAGCCGTGGATGAGCACAGAGGCCACGCCCAGGGTGGATGATGACAGAGGCCATGCCCAGGGTGGACAACAACAGGCAATACAGATGGTCTCACCAGCACATGCGTGCTCTGCACTCCCAGAAACCATACGCCTGAGTCTGTACCTTTTTCCTCAACCCATGGCTTCACAAATGCTAGGCAGGGGCTCTACCACTGAGCCACGCCCCCAGCCCCTCACTGGGGGATTCTAGGCAGGGGCTCTACCACTGAGCCACACCCCAGCCCCTCATGGGGGATTCTAGGCAGGGGCTCTACCACTGAGCCACACCCCCAGCCCCTCACTGGGGGATTCTAGGCAGGGGCTCTACCACTGAGCCACGCCCCCAGCCCCTCCCTGGGGGATTCTAGGCAGGGGCTTTACCACTGAGCTATACCCATAGCCTTCAATTTACTTTTTTACTGCAAGATAGAGTCCTGTTAAGAAGTGGCTGAGGCTGGCCTTGAACTTTTGATCTACCTGCCTCAGTCTTCCAAGCAGTTGAGGTGATGGGCCTAGACCACCATACCCTCTGAGCCTTTCAATGACATCTCAGTATCAAGGAATAATGTAGCTTTATGAGACACAGCTTCAAATAATGGCTGCGGGATGGGATGCTTGCCCCTTTTGGCTTTCACAGAGAATTCCCCTAGAAAAGGCTCCAAGCAGACACACAGACAATGGTGTCTGCTACTGGAATGCCAGGAGATCAGAAACATGCTTATGCTAAGGCATCATGGAGCTGTTATGAGTCACAGAGAGGCTCTGGGCTGTATAGTTCAGTGGTTAGAACACTTGTCTCATGCGCACAGGGACCTGGGCTTAACCCTGACACTATCAAAGGCATCATGAGATAAATGACAAGAAGCAGGGGAAGGTCAGACTGCACAACTGCAAGTGCTGGTCGGAACCCTCTGAGGGCTCTTTGGGAACCTATTTTCCACCTGGAAAATGGCACCAAAATGCTCCTTGTCCTGGGGGCAGAACAGTGAGCAAAGGATCCCCTTCCACTGCTAGAACCACTTGGGTACCACCACAGTTGGCACACCTCCCTCAGCAGCGTTCAGAACAGTGCTGTCACAACCAGGGCAAGCCGGAGACATGTCAGGTAGGTGATGGAGTGATGAGCCGGGAGTGGTTGTGGGGATGGGAAGTGCATCTGTTCACAACATCAGGCGGCGAGCCCCCAGGGAGCCAAGATCTCATCACACCCGTTCCTGCAGAAGACCCCGCTGGAAGTGGTTCCGACAGGCCTGGGTGATGGACAGGCTATCTCTCTGGAGAAGTCAGCAGTCTGGGCTTACCTTCAATGGGCACCACAGATGGCTCCTTAATTGATGGAGAAATAGCTCGCTTTTCTGCAACTGCGGCCTCAGCCAGACGACCCAGGGCACTCAATGGGGGAGTGGAGGACAGTTTGGGGCGCTTAGTGAGGCCAGTCAGCGCGGAGGCCCCAGACAGAGAAGCTGACGCATCTCTCTTGCGCTCTGAGGGTAGTCCAGAAGGGGCTGGCTTCAGCAGGGTGGACGCTGTCTTTGATTCATTGGCTTGACCCTTGGACCCCAGAGCAATAAAGTCTCCTGGGGGAGGGTGCCCTGCAGAGGAAAAAAAAAAACCCACACCTGTGATACCCATGCTCAGAGCGGATAAACAAGACCCCGAGGGGACAAAAGTAAAGTCAGAGGTTACTCAACATCACCCTGGCAGAGCAAGCGATGGCTGACGCCGATCCAGTGCTGACTAAAACCCAAGCCATTCATAACTCTTAAGTACTGTCTACCTGATTCTTACCGAGTTTCTTCAAAAGTATGACCCTCACTTTACAAATAAAGTCACAGAAGTTAGGTAATGGGTCAGTGTCACACAGTGAGCAAGAAGAACCTTCAGGATCCCAATCTAGATTATAGGACCTCAGGAGCTGTGATTCTGGTCCAGTTACCCTGTCCTTCCCAGATGCTCAGCAGGGCAAGGAGCCCCCAGAGCAGCTATGAATGCATGAACCCTGGGTTGGATGACCATGTCCTGCAGGAATACTATGCTCTTCAGTACTCCCAAGTTAACTATGTCCCGTAGGCGCCCCTTCAGTGGCCGTGCCCTGCCTGCAAGGAGCCCTTTTATTGACTGTCTCGCGGGCGCCGCGCGCAGGGACCCACCTGAGGGCTTGGCGGCCGCGCTGGGCCTCCGTACGGTGGTGGGCTTGGCTCGATTCATCCTGCCCGCGGCCCGGGCGCCCCTCGACGAAGCGCCGTCACCTGGGAGGAGGCGGCGGGAGTCACTCGCTCGCTCAGTCATTCATCCCTCGCGCCGGGGCCACTGGGCCGAGTGCCCAGGGCCGCCTACCGGGGTCACAGAACAGGGCCAAATGCAGCCCACACACGGCCGACTGCGGAGACGAATGTCACCGCAGGGAGCAGAATTCACAGAATTCACCTGAGTGCAAGGGCCCCTCACCTACAGTGCATCACCCAGCAAACCCGCAGCACGGGCGCTCCGGAAGCGCAAACTGATTTGCGCTCCTTCCCTGTGCTGATTTCCCACTAACCGGAAGTAAAACAAACCCGAAGGTGAGGAAGAGACAAGAGAGGCAGGCAGAGTTTACGTAGTGTTTGCACCGCCCTCTGGTGGCCGGAGGCTGGATGGACCGTACCTGTGCCAGTCAGAAAGTTCTGCTTGTCGGGCATAAACTGTTTCCTCTTACATTTTTGGAGATGAGTCTGATCCTAGCCCAAGAAGTCAGAATCCTACTTTCATAGTGATCCACCAGTGACATGCTCTAAAGTCAGGGATGCTGAAGGCTTCCTTCAATGGCCTCTGGATTTCACCTGATTTGGGTACCTCGATCTGCATGGAAACCAGAGCTGTCAAAAAAGACAGGTGCTGTCAAGATTTGTTCTCGTCCCAGTGCTGAATATCAAAACACTGAGACAAGGACAAAATTCCAGACATCACTCTGAGACCATGTTTGTGTGTGTGTATGTGTGTGTATACATATCTATACACATATATGTGCACGTCTGAGTATACGTATAGATACATAGACAGGCAGACAGACAGATATTCCAAGGGCATAGAATTAGTATTTGGAGACCAAGACTCTCAAGCGCCCTTACTAATTTGTCCCTACAATGGCCATCCTCCTTGGTTCCAGCAAGCCCAGAGCTGTATAGTAAACATTTGTGGGCTGAATACAGGGTGTATCTGAACAGTCTGGCACAGAGGGAGCTCCAGGCAAAGAGCTAGTCTTCAGCCCCAGGAGCATGCCTCCTGATGCCTGTCAACGTATGCAGTTCAGGATCTCTCCTACGGTGACCCCAGGGCTGCAGTAACAGTCAAAGGTCAGGGCCAGCAAGATGGCTCAGTAGGTGAATGCAGAGCAAACCTAATGGCTGAGTGTAATCCCCAGACTGCACATGAGAATGGAAGGAGAGACCTAACTCTACAAAGTTGTCCTCTGACCTGCACGTGTGCTGTGGCATGCGTGCCTGTGCATTCACACCATGCGCCCCCAATAACAATAAATAAAATTTAGATTTTGGAAAAACAAAAAGATGAGCCGGTGTGATGGCGCACACCTTTAATCCCAGCGCTCGGGAAGCAGAGGCAGGTGGATCTCTGCGAGTTGGAGGCCAGCCTGGTCTAGTGAGTTCCAGCACAGCTGGTGCCACATAGAGAGATGGTGACCCAGAACAAAAGCAAAAAACAGACGGAATGATGGGAAGTCTGTTTACTCCACTAGATCCTAACCTAGCGACAGTGGGGCCCAGCTCAGCCCGAGTCCTGCTTGAGGACCTGTTGGGGAAGGTTGGACAGAGTCCCGCAGAACAAATGTAGTAGGGGTGCTGGGAAATAACTCTGAGCAGACCTGCAGCTGCTGCGGTCTAACTGCCCCAGTGGCAGGAAGCAGCTGTCCCCATCTGCCAGCCTAAGCCTCATACTGCTGTGCCTGGTGGTGGACAGTGTCTCGGGGGCTCTGGGGCTCCCCGTATGGACCCAGCATCCCCACATCACTTGCAGCAACTCTCCCTCTCTGTGGTACCAGCTTCAGTGCCTGCAAAGCCTCGCCGCATCCCTGCTGGAACTCCCACCACAGGGTGTACCATATGGCATGCCAAGACAGACCCTGTCAGGTATCCTCAGAGCGAGGCCAGAGCACCGAGGAAGCTCTGGCACATAAAGGGCAGATGTCTGCCCTAGCATCCATTCAGGGACATGTGAAGTGGGGACACCAAGGAAGAGGAAGGAAGCTAGGAACTCCAGATTCACCTGGCTCAGCATCTCTCTGAGGACCCGGGCTTCATCCATTCCAGTGAAAGGGGAGCTAAGCTCCTCCATCAGGACCACTGCTGTCCTCTATCCAGCTAGCTCCCTTCTGGTCTCCCCTTCCTTGCTGCTCAGCCAGCTCCCTCTCCAAGGACCTTGAGCAAGTTGGTACACCAAACCCACCCCTTCCCCTATGACCTGTAACCATCATGCACCAGGGATGAAGACATTTTTGGTTTGTTTTTTCAAGACAGGTTTCCCCATGTAGCCCTGGATGCTCTGGAATTCAGAAATTCTCCTGGTTCTGCCTCCTGAGTACTGGGATTAAAAGCATGTACCACCATACCTGGCTAAAAAACATTTTTTTTTAATTTAAAAGTAGATAAGTGGGCTGGAGAGATGGCTCAGGAGTTAAGAGCACTGACTGCTCTTCCAGAGGTCCTGAGTTCAATTCCCGGCAACCACATGGTGACTCACAACCATCTGTAATGGGATCCGATGCCCTCTTCTGGTGGGTGTGAAGACAGCGACAGTATACTTATACATAAAATAAATAAATAAATCTTTAAAAGAAAAAAGTAGGGTTTGGCGGCATATGTCTTCACTTATAGCACTGGGGAGGCAGAAGCAGGAGGATCTCTGAGTTCAAGGCCAGCTTTGTCTACATAGCGAGTTCCAGGACAGCCAGGGCTACATAGAGAAAACCCTGTCTCAAGAGAGAGGGGTTGGGGGAGAGAAGAAAGAAAGGAAGAAAAGCAAGCAGGGAAGGCAACTGACACTGATCTCTGCCCCACTGCCTTGCCCTGTATGTGTACCCACAGCTTTAAGCACTGAGCCATTTCTCTAGCCCCTATAGATTTGTTTTGTTTTTGTTTTTGTTTTCATTTTGGTGGTGGTGGTGGTGTTTTTATGTATGTGTGCACCCTGCTGCTCTCTTCAGATACACCAGAACAGGGCATCGGATCCCATTACAGATGGTTGTGAGCCACCATGTGGTTGCTGGGATTTGAACTCAGGACCTCTGGAAGAGCAGTCAGTGCTCTTAACCGCTGAGCCATCTCTCCAGCCCCTATATTTGTTTTTGAGATAGGACCGCACACCTTAACCTCAAACTTAGAATCCTCCTGCCTCTGCTTCTGGTGCCTGGCATGACACAAGAGTGCCACCACAACTGCTTTGAAACAATCATTTTCTTGCTGTCCCCAGGCCACTGAGACCCTGTGATGGACATTCTCAGTTATCAGTTTGACCACATCTGGAATTAACTGAAATGCCCTGGCTTGGATGCATCAGTGAGGGATTTTTTTTCCCTTAATTAAATCACTCAAAGTGGGAAGAGGCACTTTTAATTCAGATCTTTGTGTCTGTTTGTTTAGTTGGTTGGTTGGTTTGGTTTTTGAGATAGGGTTTTTCTGTGTAGCCCTGGCTATCCTGGAACTCACTCTGTAAACCAGGCTGGCCTCAAACTCACAGAGATCTGCCTACCTCTGCCTTCTGAGTGCTGGGATTAAAAGTATGTACCATCACCGCCCAGTTTAATCCAGATGTTTTCAGGTGGAAAGAGACGCTGGCAGTCTGTGTAAAGTCTTGCTAGGAAGAAGGAAGCTGGCTCTCTCTTGGCCACTTGCCCCTACTCTTACTACCAAGTCCATGCCTTGGCTGGCACATTTCATAGTCCTAGCATGTTCATGTTCACACGTCATGGCTGAGACATCGGCCTCATGGGTTCTTAGACCCTCCGTTGGTACACAGCCATTGTGGGACTAGCTGGACCACAGCCTGTGGGATGGTTTGCATATGCTTGGCCCAGGGAGTGGCACACTTAGGAGGTGTGGCCTCGTTGGAGTAAGTGTGTCTCTGTGGGTGTGGGCTTTAAGACCCTCCTCATCCTAGCTCCCTGGAAGCCAGTCTTCTCATAGCTGCCTTTGGAACAAGGTGTAGAACTCTCAGCGTCTCCTGCGCCATGCCTGTCTGGATGATGCCACGCTCCTGCCTTGATGATGATGGACTGAGCCTCTGAACCTGTGAGCCAGCCCCAATTCAGTGTCCTTATTAGAGTTGGCTTGGTCATGGCATCTGTTCACGGCAGTTAAACCCTAAGACAACCTGTAAGCCATTCTAATAAATCCGTTTGTATCTATAGATATAGACATAGACATAGACATAGATATAGATTCATTCTTTCCATTCTGTTCCTCCAGAGAACTCTGACTAATAAGGTCAGACGGCTAGTTACTGGAAGCAGGTGACACCTGAGGCATAAACAGTTGGAATAAACTGCAGGCTGCCTGGAGCTTCCTCCCCTCTAAGTGTCTCCTCACGTCTACATTCAATGCCACTAACTTACCCAGGAGAGGGCCTAGTTTTCAGGGGCTCATGTAGAGGTAGCGACTAGGCACAGGATTTCCGGTGTTGAGGTGGAGCTCACCAGTTACCTACCAGCTGTGTAGTATTATGTAAGTTTTATCTCTGGCCTCAGTTTACTTACCTGTCAAATGGGTAAGCTGCTGAGAAGTGTCATAGTGGTGAGGCCTGGAATAGTGCCTTGGATGCCCGGGACATGCTGTTCTTTTCCCAGCCTCTCTGCCCACTAAATTTAGAATTGGCTTTTCTGTTTCAGAAGCCTCATGTCACCTGGGTCCCAGAGCTATATGCCAGCAACATGTCTGTGTCTCCCCCAAGAGAGCAGCTTGGTGCCTATCCACAGTCCAGGGAAATGTCCGGGATTTCCTCTGCGGAAGAATATTCCTAACAGAGGGTTCAAGGTAGGCTGATTAAATTCCCTGCTGCCAAGCCTCAGCAACAGCGGCTTCAGGAGGCCTATGACCCAGGAGTGACCTGCATGCCTATAATCTCTGAGGGGTCTGAGGGGGGAAGATCTTGAATTCTGAGCCAGCCTGGGCTACATACAGGACCTTGTCTCAAAAATCCTGACAGTGGCTCAGTCAGTAAAGTGTTTGTCATGGCCTCAGGGCTCACTTTTTTTTCAAAGTGTTTGTTAAATGATAAATATGTTGCCAGTTTTTCATGGTAGATGGGGCCTGGGGCATGGCTCAGTGGTAGAGCCCCTGCCTAGAATCCCTGGGGGTGTGGCTCAGTGGTAGAGCCCCTGCCTAGAATCCCCAGTGAGGGGCTGGAGAGTGGCTCAGTAGTAGAGCCCTTGCCTAGAATCCCCCAGTGAGGGGCTGGGGTGTGGCTCAGTGGTAGAGCCTCAGCCTAGAATCCCCCAGTGAGGGGGTTGGGGATTTGGCTCAGTGGTAGAGCGCTTGCCTAGGAAGCACAAGGTCCTGGGTTCGATCCCCAGCCCCGGAAAAAAAAAAAAATTTTAGAATCCCCCAGTGGGGGGCTGGGGAGTGGCTCAGTGGTAGAGCCCCTGCCTAGAATCCCCCAGTGGGGGGCTGGGGAGTGGCTCAGTGGTAGAGAATTTCCCTAGAATATGGAAAATCCTAGGTTCCATCTCTAGGAGCAGAGGTGGGGCCAGACAGCGATGGCCCAGTAGCTTGTGCACTTGACACCTGAGAGCTTTTGGGCAGCTAGTCTCCAGTAAGGCAAACTTGCCTGTCAAACAGAAGCCCAGGGAGGCAGCCCTGGCTGGTGGCCTGAGAACTGCTTTTCAACAATTGTCTGAAAATAGCCTAGGCAGTTCATGAGGAAATGAGTCCCCGTCATAGTCACGGGGAGTGACAGTGCGACAGGAAGAGTCGTTGATGCTTGTAGCATGAAGGAGAGGTACCTCTAGACTCCTGGTCTCAGGAGACTTCTGTGCATTGGTTTGTCCGTCTTGAATCCCAAATGCCTGAGGGAAATAACTAAGAAATGGGGGGAAGGGTTTTGGAGTCAGTGGTCTCCCTGGGAACCCCCAGGAGTGACACCCGATGCAATGTGTGACAGGACTTTCTCTATAGGTGGGGATGGGGTGGGACTGGGGAAGAACTAACCATGGCTGGGAGACGTTTGATTCTACTGAGCAATGTGTCTGTCTTAGCTTACCTCCTCCAGGCATCAGGCTTCCTTTCTGGGGTTTGGGTGGGGCTTAAGATCTATTTTTATTTTCTGTAGGAGTGTTTGGCCTGCACATATATCAATATGCCTGGTGCTCTGAGGTCAGAAAAGAGTATCAGCTCCTCTGGAACTGGAGTTTTAGACAGTTATAAAACCCCATGTGGGTGCTGGACACTGAACCGGGGTCCTCTGCAAGAGCAATAAGTATTCTTAGCAGCTGAGCCATTGCTCTGCACTGTTCTCTGATTTTCCTCTGTATGTGTGTACATGTTCCCGTGTGCAGGTGCTTATGTATGCTTACGAATGTGTAGAGGCCAGAAATCAACTTCACTTTCAATTCTTAGGCTTCATTCACCTTAAAAAAAATTGTAGCCAGGTGGTGGCAGTGCATGTCTTTAATCCCAACACTGGGGAGGCAGAGGCAGGCAGATCTCTGAGTTTAAGACCAGCCTGAAACGAAACAGAAAGAAAGAAAGAAAGAAAGAAAGAAAGAAAGAAAGAAAGAAAGAAAGAAAGAAAGAAAGGAAGGAAGGAAGGAAGGAAGGAGAAAGAGTAAGAAAGGAGAGAAAGAAAGGAAAGAAAGGAGAGAAAGAGGAGAGAAAGAAAGGAGAGAAAGAAAGGAGAGAAAGAAAGGAGAGAAAGAAAGGAGAGAAAAGAAAAGGAAAAGTGTTGTTTTTTAAATTACATGTATGTGGCAATGGTTCATGAACGTGTACAGGTGCCCTCAGAAGTCACAGGCATCAAAGTTTACTGGAGCTCAGTTACAGATGATTGTGAGCCACCTGTGGATGCTAGAAACCAAACTCGGGTCCTTCTCAACAGTGGTACACATCCTTAACTGCTAAACCATCTCTCCAGCTCCCATCTCGTGGAAAACAGGGTCTTTCACTGGCTAGGAACTCACTAAGGTTGTTAGGCAGGCTGCGAGGGCACACAGGGATCTCCTGTCTCTGCTTCCCCAGTGCTGGGTTTATAAGCGCACGCCACTGTGCCTGGCTTCTTGCGCGTGTGAGTTTAAAACATGGAAATCTGGAGCCAATAGAACTCTCTCTCCAGTCCGCTTTTCTTTTCTTCTAAAAAGGATTCGTAGCGCATGCCTGAACGTGTGTGAGTGCACGTACAGGCATGCATGTGCTGTGGCACATATCTGAAGGTCAGAGGGCAGGTTTTAATAGTCTGTATCAATCCTGTTGAAGCAGGGTCTCTCTTGTTTCTGTTGCATTGCATACTCCAGGCTGCCTAGCCTGGACCCTTTCGGAAGTCCTCCTGTCTCTGCTTCCAATCTCTCCATAGGATTGCTGGGACTAAAGATGTGCACCACCATATTCAACTTCTGTCCATTCCAGGGTTGTCAGACTGTAGTGTAGTGAGTACTTTAACTGGCTGACCCATCTCACCAGCCACCTCATTTCTCTTTTGAGACAGAGTCACAGTATGTAGCCCAGGCTGTCTTCAGATTCAGGTTCTGTGATGGTTATTCTTGGTTGTCGACTTGACTATATCTAGTACTACTTAAAATCCATATATCTGGGCACATCTGTGAGGGATTTTTTTAAAAATATTTACTTATTTATTCCATGTATGTGAATACACTGTCACTGGTTTTTTTTTTTTTTCTTTTTTCTTTTTTTCGGAGCTGGGGACCAAACCCAGGGCCTTGCACTTGCTAGGCAAGCGCTCTACCACTGAGCTAAATCCCCAACCCCAACTGTCTTTTTTTCTTTCTTTCTTTTTTTCGGAGCTGAGGACCGAACCCAGGGCCTTGCACTTGCTAGGCAAGCGCTCTACCACTGAGCTAGATCCCCAACCCACACTATCACTGTCTTCAGACACACCAGAAGAAGGCATCAGATCCCATTACAGATGGTTGTGAGGCACCATGTGGTTGCTGGGATTTGAACTCAGGACCTCTGGAAGAGCAGTCAGTGCTCACCACTGGGCCATCTCTCCAGCCCAGATTTTTTTCTTGATTAAATCATTTGACATGGGAAGACTCACTTTTTGGTGGTGGTGGTGGTGGTGGTAGTAGGGTGGCTCGAGGTAGGTTTTCTCTATGTAGCCCTGGCTGCCCTGGAACTTGCTCTATAGACCAGGATAGCCTTGAACTCAGAGATCTACCTGCCTCTGCCTCCAAGTGCTGGAATTAAAGGCAGGAGCCACTACCTCCTGGCTTGGGAAGACCCACTTCTAATGTTGATCTTGGAGGTGGGAAGATCCACCTTTAATATGAACCATACCGTCTGCTGGCAGCCTATATGAAGGACATGTTAGTCATTCTAATAAATGCTCTCTCTCTTTTTTTTTTTTTTGGTTCTTTTTTTCGGAGCGGGGGACTGAACCCAGGGCCTTGCGCTTCCTAGGCAAGCGCTCTACCACTGAGCTAAATCCCCAACCCCATAAATGCTCTCTTGCTCTCTCACTCTCCCCCTCTCTCTTTCTACACAAACACACACACACACACACACACACACACACACACACACGCGCGTGCACACATTTCTATAAACTCTGTTCCTCCAGGGAACCCTGACTAACTCAGGTCCCCTTGCTGGAATGACAGACCTAGACTATCACATTATGGCTAACCTAGGCTACATGGTGGGTGTGAGGTCAGCTATGGAACTTTGGAGAGAGAGAGAGAGAGAGAGAGAGAGAGAGAGAGAGAGAGAGAGAGATCTGGCTGGAAAAATCACCTGCTCACAGGGTTTCCAATCATCTCCAGATGAAATTTACTCCACTAGAGAGCTCTCTAGATCTTGACCCTTTGAAGAGTGATCAACATTGCTGTCTTTCCGTGTCACCTAAGTAATGGGAATGTCCCTCACTGACAAGTTCCCATTTCAGGGACACTGCTGAGATACCCAAGTGTAGGGGTGTGGTCTCATAATTGTGCCCACCTCTGGTCCACATCCTTTGTGACTCACAAGGGTTTGGGCCACAGGTCCATGTAGGAATGAATTTGGAACTTTGACCTCAGCCACTGAGAAGGTAGTGGTCCTGAACAAGTGACTTGACCACTAAGATACTGAAACATGGCTGGCAATGTAGAATGCTTGCCTAGCACGCATGAAGCCCTGGGCTCCTTTTCCATCCAGCATTTGGGGGTGGAGGCAGGAGCAGCCAGGAGTTCAGGGTCATCCTTGGCCAGAAATTCCAGGCCAGGCCAAAGTAAAGATGACACCAAAGCCTGGTGAGCGGATCAGTTTTTAGTGGGGTTACTAACGGGACCATGGGTGGATGGTTACTCATGGAGCAAGGATGACCCAAAAGGGATGCATCACCGAAAAGTCCACCCCGACACGGGAGACAGCTCAGAAAAGCTGCAAGCTCTCTCTGCAAGATGCACAGGGAGCTGCCGGCCTGAGACTCTGTCCCCTCCTAGGTCTGCTGGCCACACTCCTCCCTGGCAGTTACTGATTCCTTTTATAAAATCTGGGAGGGGTCTTTGAGGGGCTTCCAAGTTTTCACTTTTCCAGACATGGTTCACCTCCGCAAATCCCTTGAAGGAGGTGTTTTAATCCCAAGGAAGCTGCCATGCAATAGATGCAGAGGCTCCCACTTAGAAGGCAGAGACAGGAGGATTACCTGGTGTTCTAGGCCATGCTGGGCTTCGGGGGTTGGGAGGGGCACAAAAACAAACCAAGGGCTGGTGTCATGACTCAGAGGATAAAGGCCCTTGCCACCAAACCCGATGACCTGAGTTCAATCCTCAGGACCCACATGGTAGAGAGAACTGAGTCCTGAAACTTGTCCTCTGAACTCCACACATGGGTAGCGACACATGCACAGACAAACACACCATGCATATACATATGTATACACAACATATCACCCACACAATACATACACACACACATGTAATGACAGATACATGCACATGCAGACATACACATATTCACACCACATACACATATACACATACACAATATATACACACATATATTTAGTGACACACATGCATATAACACATACACACATATACATATGTATACACATCACACCATACACACATATACACATACATATACACCACAATGCATAGATACACACATGGAGTGACACACATGTGCATGCATATATACACATACATACATATATACACCACACTACACATGCATATATAAACACACACCCCTAACATACATGTACACATGTGTATAACACACACATACACGGATACACATACACATACATACAACATATCACACATAATAAACTGTTAAATCAAACAAACACAAAAAAGACAGACCAAATGTTAAATAAGGTGATTGTGTCAGTGATGTCTTAGTGACTAGTCATGGCTATTACCTGGGGTCATGGCTTTAAGCAGGGATTGTCCTCTGCACAGGCCTTGCCTCAGAGTCCTGGATATCCCCATTCTGTCATCAGCAAGAGGAGAAAAAGGCCCTGACCTGCTTTGCAGAGAGAGGACACTGTGGCTGTAAGCACAGTGACAGGTGACGCATTCATCATGTTAGGAGTGTGTGTGTGTGTGTGTGTGTGTGTGTGTTTGTATGAGTGCTGACACAGACGTGTGCATGTGTGTGAAGGCCAGAAGTCAAACACACCCATCATTCATCATTCCTCAGAGGCCATCCACCTTATTTTCCGGGACAGAGTCTCTCACTGAACCTGAAGGTCATTGGTTCAGCTAGGCTGACTGGTGGGCCCCAGGAGTCCTGTCTCCGTCTCCAGGCTCAGGGATTGCCGGCACACGCTGCTGCACCTGGCTTTTCCTGAGAGTGCTGGGGATCGGAGCGCAGATCTTCAGGCGTGTGCCACACACACTTTATCCACGGGGCTATCCGTCTCTCCAGCCACTCCCTAGGACTGGCTAGAATTGCCTCAACTTGTAACTTGATCATTTGAGGAACACAGATGCAGTTCTGATCACAGTGGGGACTCTGGGCAGGTTATGATGCATTTTTGTAATGTAGCCCAGGCTGGCCACACACTCACTAGGTAGGCAAAGATCACCTTGTACTGACGATCCTCCTGCCTCCGTTTAGTGCTGGGATGACAGACGTGGACTTCCCACACACGTTTGGGACTGGTGATGGAACCCAGGGCCTCGTGCGAGCTGGGCAGGGACTTTACCAGCTGAACTACCTCCCCACTCTGGGAGCACCTGTCCTCTACTGGCCCCTTAAACCGAAGGGATTGTCATCTTAAAGTGGAGGTCATGGGCAAGGATATAGTGACCGTGTGTCCAAAGCCATGAAGCTGGACAAGGCATTAGGAGCTTTTGAAACCTAAACTCTACCCACCCCCTTCAGGCCTGCCTCACTCTTCTCGACAGCCCGAAGACCCCTCTGTCCAGTAACCAAAGCCAGTGAATGTCTTTACCCCAGAAGCTAGCATGGATTCCCTGTAGCTCTCCCTGCAGCCCCTTTAGAGTCCGGGGGATAGGACCTCACTACCCCTACTCTTTTGGGAGGGAACTGGACTCAGAGAAACATCCCCGAGGACATAGTTGTGGCTGGACAAGTGAGCAGCCTGTGTCCATCCATTGATTCTCCCCTGTGAAGGTGAGAGGCAGTGCTGGCTAAACACTCATCCATATTCAAGCAGCAGGCAGCTCTTGCACTGGTAGGAACTTCCGTCTACACAACACCAACTCACACGCCCTGGCAGCCAATGCTGCCCCATCAGCTCTGGGAGGCTTGTGTTCCCATATCTACAGGGACACCATACAACGCCGTCGAGTCTGGCCTCATCAAAGATCCAGTCTGCATTTTCAGGGTTCCGAGGCCCTGGGAAAAGGGTCTTTAGGGGTACCCACTGGGCTTGTACTAAACCACTCCTGTCTGTAGCCTTACTGCTGAATGAACTACGTTGCTAGCTTCAAGTTGCTTCTATTTATCTGGCTTTACCAGAGCCATCTGAGTTCCTACCTGCGCTCTGGACGAAGGAGTGTGGGAGGGCACTTAATCCTCCCCAGATGCCCAGCCTCCCTATGAACAGAGATTGCCCGAGGACCAGCCCAAAACAGCTGGGATGAAGGGTGAGTCTGGCTCTACGCCTAGCGATAGGACCCCTCCCAGGGCAGTAAGGGACAGATTTTCAGGGTGTAACCAACATCGCCTCTTCCATAAAAGCCATTATAAAGGGAGCGTTTGTCTGGGCAAGCCAAGCCACCACCGCAGGTCTCCACAACCACAACTGAACCCGTGTGAACTGGGTCGGGTAAGGCACTCGGCCATAACCCTGAAACTCAGGAGGTGTAGACAGGGGGACTCTTGCATTCCAATGTCTTAATAGATAGCTCAGGTTGTTAAACTCACGAACCCCCGCCTCAGCCTCCCAGGTATTGGTATTACAGGTGTGCGCCCTCAGTGCCGCCTGTGGCTTTGTGTGTGTGCACGTGCTCGGGTACGTCAAGGCCACAGGGGAAGCTCAGTTGTTGTTTCTTAGGTGCCACCCATCTTGTTTCTTCTCACAGGGTCTCTCACCGGCTTGCCTCACCCCAAGGACCCTCCTGTCTCACCTCTCCAGTGCAGGGATAACACATGCACACCCACCACATCTGTTATTTTTTTTTTATGCGTACGATGTTTAGCCTTCATATATGTCTGTGTACCATGTGTGCCCGGTGCCCTTGAAAACCAGTAAAGGGTGTAGGATCCCTTGGAACTGGAGTTACAGAGAGTTTCAGAGCTGCCCTGTGAGCCCCGGGAACTGAACCCAAGTCCTTTGTAAAAAGAGAGTATGGCAAATGCTCTTAACCATTGAGCCATCTCCCCAGCACCCCACCTTTTAATCTGGGTTCTGGAGTCAAACTCAAGTCCTTGTTTTTGCCCTGCCTCTATTTTTCTGGATTTTTAATTTTGAAACAGGATCTTTATATGTAGTCTGAGCTGTCCTGGAGTTTGCTATGTAGACCACGTTAGCCATGAACTCACAGAGATTCTCCTCTGTCCCCCACCCCCTGCCCAATACTGGGATGAAAAGTTTGAGCCGCCACACCTGGCTTTTGTTTTTTTAATCTCTTGCTTGAGGGAACTAAGAAGAGTAAGATATCCTAACGAAAACTCTATGAGAGTAGTCTTACAGAGTCAGATAAGTGGCACCAACCCCTACCCCTGGGACAGTCCCTCAGAGAGGTCCAGTCCCTTGGAGAGGTCCAGTTGGAAGAGTTCCAACTGTGCATGGATGGTGGGAGGTGTGTGAGGATGCAGGAAGACGTCCTTCAGATCTTGGAGGATAGCTCTGGAAATGTTCTGGTCACACGGGCATCGTTGTCATTGTCACCGATGTTGTTTCTGAGCCGGTTGAGCTGCTTTTGGCAGGTCGTAGTTGACACTGACAGACCTGGACGGCTCCTTTTAGTGGCAAACACCGGAAGAACATTTAGGAGCAAGGACGGATTTGAGACCCTTTGCGAGAGGTCACGGTGCCTGCAGCACACTGAGCACGGAACTGACCACACAGAAAACCACGGGTTTCCGGGTACTTGTGCCTGTTGCTCTCCAATGTATTTCCAGAGTGCCTCATGGATTCACTCTAAAAAGTCCTGGGAAGGCACAGTGTCTGGGTTTGAGAGCCATAGGGATGCTTCCCGCTCACCCGGTTCTCAGACCTGAGCATCATTTAGGTCTGAAAGAATGTTAAATTGCCTCCCCTCCAAGGGTAGCAGGACCCACATTCTGCAGCTCTGTCCTTCTGAGTCGGGGAGAGGGCGATGACTCCCATGTAAGGACGTCTTGGGACTCCTAGGCAAGTCTAGGAATCAGACTGCTGCACTGAGCTGGAGTACAGGAAGTTCTGTTTGCTCTTGTCCCCCACCAAAACCTATAGAGAACAACCATGTGTCCACGCACTCCCACATCGGAGAGAAATGGCTTTCTGTCTGTGTGTCGTGGCTGGAATATGCTCGGCCCAGGGAGTGGCACTATTTGGAGGCACTATTTGGTGGACTCATTGGAGTAGGTATGTTACTGTGGGCGTTACCTCCTGGGAGTCAGTCTTCTCCTGGTGGCCTTCAGATGAAGATGTAGAACTCTCAGCTCCTCCTGCACCATGCCTACCTGGATGCTGCCATGCTCCTACCTTGATGACAATAGACTGAACCTCTGAACCTGTAAGCCTGCCCCAATTACATGTTGTCCTTATAAGAGTTGCCTTGATCACGGTGTCTGCTCACAGCAATAAAATCCTAACTAAAAACATCCATTGTTTACAGAGAGAGAGAGAGAGAGAGAGAGAGAGAGAGAGAGAGAGAGAGAGATACGCCAGGGCAGGCATGGTGTTGCATGCTTAGAACCCCAGCACTTAGGAGGAAAAGACAGAAGGATCAAGAGCTCCAAGCCAGTGCCAGGGAGGTGGCTCAGTGGGCAAAGACACCAAACCTGACGACCTGAGTCAATCTTCGAAACCCAAAAATGGAAAGAAAAAAACCAACTCCCTAAAGTTGCCCTCTGACTTCCACACATTCGCGGTAGCCATGTGCACACCAACCCACATACATATGAACACACATAAATAATTTAAAAAAAAAATTAAAGTGTTCCAGGCTACTTACTCTAAGCTGCATTGTGAGATCCTACCTCTGTCTCAGACTGAGAAATCAAAAGGTCATGGTATGGGTCGGAAGAGGATGCTAGGTACCTGCCCTGCTGATTATGTGATGTAACTGACCCACTTCCCAGAGACCGGCTCACTTCGCCATCTTGATGTGAACTTGGTGTTACATCCAGAACATGGTCAATAGCCACTTGGCCTCCATTCCTTCTGCCAAGGCCCGGGGAGGGTCCAGCAGCTGCGACCTCAGGATCACAGTGGTTAGCGCAGATGGCAGTGGGTGGCTTAGGCATAGAGACATACATAGTGCTCAGGCTGAAAGTTCAGGAAAATTTGGGGTGCACACCCAGTGTGCGTCACGCTCGCCTGTCATCCCCTACCTTGGTAAAGCAGCATAGACCCCGCCCCGGGTGTGCTGGAGATGGACAGGGCCAGGGGCTCAGCAATGAGACAACTGCACGTGGAAGGATCTAGGAGGAGCCAGGGACTGGGGCAGCAAGGGGCGTGGTCATACGGGGGCGTGGTACCGACGGGCGGCCAGAGAGGGCGTGGTTTGGGTGAGCGAAGAGGCGTGAGCAACAGGGGCGTGATCACAAGGGGCGTGACCATCGCGGGGGCGGGACGGTGACGCGCTTCGACGCGCGATCCCGGAAGCGGTGTCAGTACTGGGGAGCCGGCGGCGGGCGGCGGGTGGCCGGGACTTGTTGTTCTTTGCCGAGTCGGAACGAGTAGTCCGAAGCGCGCAGGCGGAGACGGCGACTGAGGGGAGCGCGAGAGCAGAAGCGCGCGTGAAGAGTGTGTCTACAGGAGCCGCCGCGCCCGGCCCCGCGCGCGACCCGGGTGAGTGAGGTGCTTCGGGTACTGGATAAGGGGACCCCGAGTTCGCGCACCTGCGGGAGGAGCACCCTGAAGGCCGCGGGACCCAGCCTGGGCCTCGAGCACGTGCCACGCAGGACCTGGCTCAGGGCCCACGCGGGACCCACCACGTGCGGGAGAGCGGCACCCGGGAGCCGTGCGCACCTGGCCATTTCCGTCGGCGTAGGATTCCCCCCTCTTTCCCGGCCGCGACCCTGAAAGGGCCCGAGTAACTGGTGTCACTTTCTAATCAGCTGACCGGCCAGCGGTGCCGGATGTGGAAGCTGTGGGTGGGGAGCGAGGCAGGTGACCGTCTTGGCCAGCCTATCGCTTCCGTCACTTTCTTCAGGTGTGGTCTGGGGCTAAGGTCTCATCCAACTCTGAAGTGAGAGGTTTCCCTTGTAGGGTGAGCGTTTAGTTGTATTAAGAGTGTGCGTGTTCAGAGTGTGCGGCGAGAAATCAGAAGCAAACTCTAGCAAATTACAGGTGAAGAAAGCCTGGTGGGTCCTAAGTGCCTAGATCTCTTTGCGGGAGAGAGACTCCTCTTCTGGCATCCTTACTCATGGAGATGGCAGCCACTCTAGCCTCCCAGAGCTTACCCTGTTCACAAACAGTCGGTCTTTGGGAGGCCAGGCAGCTTGGGGCTCTTACGCTGAGCCTCGCTTTTCACACAGCTCTTACTGCTATCACAGATGCACTTTAACAGTTCTCCCTCCAATCGATGGACAGGCACTCACGTTTCTCTTGCCAGGTGCATCCAGTCCCAAAAAGCTGGCTTGTGTCACAACCGGTAGGTAGTTCAGGACTTCCCTTTCTGTGGAATTATTAAAATTAGCCCTTGGGACCTCAGGGGCTGGCATTGCTGAGGTCCATTACGGTGGCAGCCACATTCCAGAAGGTATCTGTTGGAGTGCACGTGGGCACTTCGATGCTTTGAGCTGGTATTTTCCAAGTCTGGTGTCTTAGGGCCAGGTAACTTCTTTCAAAGGTGTTGATCTAAAGCCGTTATGTTATCCATGCTTGTAGTCCTAGCCCTTGGGAGTTTGAGGCAGGAAGATCTTGAGTTTGAGGTTAGCCTGAACTGCTTAGCTAGTTCAAGACCAGCCTCAGTTACATAGGGAGACACTGTCACAAAAAAGCAAAAACAAAAAGGTATGAATTTAAGCATGTGGATGGAGTCAGGAAAGCTGTAGATAGGCAGGATATATCTGCAGCCCATGTCAGGGACAACCCTCACTGAGGATAAAACCTTCCTCGATCCTTAGATAAATCAACAAGAGAAGTGTGGTGTCTGACCTTGGTAAAGGAAATAAGACTAATGTGATAACTTTAAACTAAACTTCTTGATTTATTAGAGCAAAAAACAGAGCCAGGCTTTGCTGGAGTCCATTCTCCTCTTGTTCTCGAACTGAGCTGGGCTTTCAGGGCTCCGTTCCAAGTTCAGGGCTGTGTACTTTCCAGGTAGTTGCTAAAATGGGAGTCGGATGGAGGGTCCTGGGAAGCCATGTTTTCCCGGGAGTCTGCCCTTTCTCTAGCACTCTCAAGGCTTCTGGTGAGTCTTTTCTGGCCATTCTGCCCTGGAGACCCTCAGTTTTTAGTCCCTTGCTTTAGCAGCCCAGGGTTTGTTTACAGTCTCTGGTAACTCTTTCTTGCAGTCTAGACTGAGAAGTTGTGTCTGTTTCTGCCCCACTGTTCTGAGTCTAAAGGTTTCTTGGAGTGGACTTTCTGGATCTCGGGTCTAGTCCACACGGGAAATGGAAATCAGGCCAGCTGGGAGAATTCTCTGTGTAGCCGATCTCGGGAGCTATAAACAGTGACTCATTCTCCCGCCCCACCCTCCCTGTCCCCTGCTCCGGGAAGATGCCTGGTCACTCATATTTACTTTTGCTTTTTATAAGTCACACATGCGTTGTGTTTCCTCTTTCCTGCAGTTTCAGGAAACTGAAAGTGTTATCTGACGACCCATAGAGTTTGACGGAGGTAGACCTGAGCCCCGGTGATCAAACACCACACTGTCTGGTGTTGAGGAGGGTACAGCTTTGCTTGCTTGATGGCCTCGCCTGAGGTCAGAGGTCAGGGTTAGAGGCTTCCTGCTCTTCCTTGGGGCCATGTGGTATGGTAGGCGGAGAACACACACCCTTTACTAGGCTTCCTTTCCAGAGTCCTGCCTCTGTCTATATTGCAGACCTTTCGTAGAGCCTCGATACCCTGAAGGAGAGCTAGCATCAGCAACACAAGCTGTCTGCTTGGCAGGAGCTCCTTGTGCATGGAAACTGCTGAAAGAAAGTTCTAGAACCAGGTCTAGATCCAGGGAAAATTCTGACTCCCCAAAGATAGCAATTAGGAGGGCTTTCTGGAAGAAGTGGAAATTGAAGATAGAGTGGAGACCCCTTGTCTACCACAGCCAGGAACACTCATCAGCCAGGGAAGGAAGGAAACCCAGGTAGGAAGCTCAGAAGGGAACCCCAAGACGTAGGTTTAGCTGTAGGACTATGTTCGAGGCACCAATATCAGAATTGGGGATCTGGTACACCAAGGCTAGGGTTCAGAAAGAAACTGGATCATGCTTGGGGCTCGATAGGTCAAAGCTGGTTCTACAATTCCAGCACTTGGGAGGCTGAGGCAAGAGAAGGTCAGTCCCAGGCTAGCTTGGGCTGTATGAGGCCCCATCTTAAACAAACAGGTCTGGAGAGATAACTTAGTCAATAAAATGTTTGCTTGAGCTCACATAAAGATGTTAGATGTGGTGGCATATTCTGTTATCCCAGTGTCGGGGAGGTAGAGGCAGGAGCATCACCGAGACTCTCTGGTCAGCTAGCCTAACCTTTGTGATTAGTTAGATTCTGGGCCCCTGAGAGACCCTGTTTTTAAAAAAGTGAGGTATACACAGTGAGGTGCTTGCCATCAAGCCTGATGACCTGAGTTCAAATCCCCAAGGCCCACATCATGGAAGGAGAGAACTGACTCCCAAAAATTATCCTCTGACCTTCACACCCACTTTGGCAAGTACACACACACACACACACACACACACACACACACACACACACACACACACACACACACACACACACACAGTCTGGGCTTAGCTGTTTCCTGGGCACATCCCCACTGAAACATGGAGTAGAAGGTAACTGAAGCCCCAGGACCAGGCACAGAGCCCTAACACGGACCCGGTATCAGAGAAGCCATTCAGTCAGTCAGGGAGAGGAGGTCAGGTTAGAGGCAGAAGGAGGGCAGCCACAGTTAAGGGAGGTGTGCCATGCAGCCTGCTGTCAGCCTCGAAGCTGCTTGAGTCACCTCTGCATGTAACTGGGATGACACAGCTTCCTGAGATTGCAAATGCAAGGTGACCAGACGTCCTCTAGGCTAGGCAGACAGTTGTGGCTTATGGGAGGGCAGCCAGCCAGCCAGAGCTGGGTGGAGGTGCCCAGCCACGCTCTGTGGGAGGACAGCAAACTGAAATCTTAGTGGTCTGCAGTGGCAGGAGCTTATTGGACCAGCTGTGGTGTGTGGTTCATCAGCATGTGGCCACTGTATGTCGGTAATGTGTTAGCCCCATGTACCCTCGGGGTCCTGGAAAGGGTACTTGGCTCTGGGTATTTGCGAGAAGCCCTCGAGCAGAGGTGGTCACATCCTTAGTGGCTTTAGGTTCTGTGACTCTCAGCTGTCTGGGGCTTGAACCTGTTTTTTTGGACAGAATAGGTCTTTCCCTCTCCTCATCACCCACCCTGCTCCCTTCCCCCATTCTGGGAGACCAGGAACCTGAAGAGCACACATCCTGGTCAGCTGGATTGGGGGCTGCAGTTGCTGTCACTCTATGGAACCCCTGGGTTGGTATCGCAGTTGCAGCAGAGTGGGTGACCCAGGTTACACACTACCCCGGGGAACATGGAGACCCTCTCAGACCTTTTCTGGTCCACTGTTGCGCTAGTAGCAAGGTCTCTGTAGTTCCCTATCTGTTTCTCCTTTGGACCTGGCCATGGTCCTCTTTACTGTGTGCTGGGACTGCCAGGATGTTGTGCAGGAGGGAGGTGAGCTGTAAATGCCCCCAGTAGTGCAGTCAGTGCAGTGTGGTGCTAGGGAACTGCTTCCGGAGTGAAAGTAGGATAGGAGATGCATGCCTGGCCCCCCTCCCCTCCGGAGAAAGACAGTCTGCTAGGGCCTGGGCTACCTGCTGTCTCTGGGTGCCAGGCTGGATTCCCACACTCTGTGGTGTGCCTCCCTGCTCATTATGCACAGGGCCTCTTCTACCCCAGTCCATCCTGAAATGGAAGGAGCTGGGCAGAGGAGGGGGATCTTCCTAAGTTGTCCAGGCTGACTTTGAACACACTCTGTAGCCCAGGCTGGCCTTGAACTTGTAAACCTCCCAAGTTCTAGGATGACAGACCTGGTTTGGCCTTTGATGGGTAGGGTGGAACTGTACCCATTGGCTTGGTGTAGAAGGGACACACTGAGTTGCTGAAAATCTCTGTCCCTTAGATCGTCCCCCCGTGATTGCCACCAGGCAGAAGGGCATGCCTCTGTCTGACTCAGGGCCAACGTGGACCTCACCTTTCACCTGGACAGACTTCTACAATGTTAGTCACGAAGGCTGCAGTCAGAGTTAGTTTGACAAGGGATACAGGCGCTCCTGCTGAACAGAGTTCCAGGAGCTGGACAGGGCGGGCTGGGATAAACACATTAGCTCAGTATAAGTCAGGACTCCTGAGTGGGGCTTCTCACCACTTGTCGTCTCCGGGATCTTTTCGCTCGTCCTCTTTTTCTGAGGAAATGACCCCGAGCATTGAGAGGTGTTGTCATTTGTCCAGGGCCCTTGGGGTTTACTTATTTTTAAGCCAGCTGAGGACTGAAGAAGGGTCCCTGAACGCAGCAGAAGCCCATAAAGAGGGTGGACATGGAGAGAGCCAGGGAGGGGCCCTTCCTGCTGGCCAGGTGGCCTCCATCCAGTGGTCAGTTGACTCTCATGGGGTCACCTGGGGGTGTAAGCCCCTGCCCTGGGCACATCCTGGCCACCCGGTGTCACGGTACCATCACTATGGGGGTGGGGAGATTCCCGCCCGTCGCTAAGCGCTGGCCTGCACGTCTCGGCACCCTTGGGTCTGAGTTGAGTCCCCCTTCTTCCCCGGCACCTTCCTTTTCCGCTGGCAGTGGCCCCTGGGGCCCGTGAGCATGCGGGTGGGAGGGGTGTCCTTGTGTGGGAATGTGAACTGGCTCTGTAAACAGCCCGTGACTCACCACATAGCTATGTCACTGACGCTGGGGTTGCAAGTTGGAAGAGATGCCCAGCCCCTCCTCCCTCCTTACACGGAAAACTTTCTCAGGGCTCCTAGGCGCCTGGCTCCTGAGAGCTCCTAATGGAGCTAAGGAAGCCCATGACTTCTCTGGTGCCGCTGTTCCCTAGCTGGGGCTGGAGGGGGTCTGTGGATACTGCTTTGCCCACATCCCCGTGTGATCTCTTTTTTTTTTTTTTTTTTTTTTTTTTCGGAGCTGGGGACCGAACCCAGGGCCTTGTGCATGCTAGGCAAGCGCTCTACCGCTGAGCTAAATCCCCAACCCCCCCCCCCGTGTGATCTCTTATCAACAGTAGATCACCCCAACAAGCCCTTGTCCATCTCAGGTCCCAGGGGATACTGTGACAGGTCCATGCTGCTTTACCTAAGCCTCCTGGCCCTGCCCCTGTCCTGGCCCGCTGACTGCCTACTGAGTGTGACCCGTGCTGTCGCCAGGGTACTACATTCATTACCAGAGTCAGTACCTTGTCTCTCGATGGTGGCTTCCTGGCAGTAAGGGTGGTGGGCAGTGGAGACAGGACCCCATCAGAGGTGAATCACAGGGTGGAGAGATGGAGCCTACAGGTCCCCCACATCTGTGGGGGAAGGTACAGTGGAGGTCATCCGCTGTCTTTTTCATACCTGTTCTCCACACTCTTCTTTTGTGTGATTTCCCTAATGTTCCCTGTTCTGTGCCCATCTTTGTCAGGGTTTGAAATACAAGAGGCAGGGGTGTATCCCACCAAAAGCTGTCCCTGCCCCTCTTACCCCTTCCTCAATTTGTCAGGGAATTGAGTGGTTTTGTTTACTGCCTGAGAACCTCGTGTTGTCTTTCCGAACAGGCTTGACCCACAAGTCCCAAATGCTTTTGGGCTTCTCTGTTGCCATGGCGACTGTGGGGGGTTGGCTACATCCCAAGGTCGTCATGGCAACTATCAGAGGGGAATCATGCTTGGGATGCTTTGGCTGGCTTTTTCATGAATGATGAGGGTGTGTGACACAATGCAGACTGGAGAATGAGAAGGGCGGGCAAGGGGGCTGGCGGGCTGGCCATGGGGACAGGGCCTGCCAGACAGCCCGGTAAGTCTGCCAGGTGCCTGGAGTTCTCTGCCGGTGTCTCTGGCTGGATCCTCTGAACCTACTACCCACCAGTAGCCCCCCACCCCACCCATAGGGGCCTTGGGGTCACTCTGAAGGGCTGGGATGGCCTGGGAGGAGTGGTGATGTCACAGCTGCAGTGTCCTTCACGCTGGTAGGTGTCCCTTGGGTTATAGGAGGGTGGGGCTGGGGAGTGGCAGATATTATGTATCCCATCTGTCTTGGGGGGTTGGGGGGGTAAATGAAATTTTGGGAAATAGCCTTGTTCTCTGCCTAGTGAGCCAGGCTGAGCCTGGAACACCAGGAGCTCTTGCTAAGGAGCAGACACTGTCCCAAGGCCCTCCTTCAGAGTGCAGTACTGCTGCTTATAGAGCTGGCTCTGTGGCTGACAATCCCTTTGGTCTTGAGGATGCATGCAGCACCTGGTATCCCCGGGTGTAAATGTCTCGTCTGCGTTCAGGGGGGTGCCTAGGGCAGAAAGCAACAATGGCTCGTGAATAGCAGTTATTCCACAGGGCTGATGGTCTTAGAGCGTGCTGGATGGGGGAACCAGGGACCTAGGGGGTCTGTCTGCTCTAGGGACTGATGCTGAAGCACGAGGCGGAGTTGGATCTCATACCCCCTGTCAGACAGAGGCGAACTGAGCGCCTGCTCCAGAGCACTTAGGGCAGTGGTTTTCAACCTGTGGGTCGAGACCCCTCGAGGGCGTCAAACAACCCTCTCATGGGGGAGTGGTCACTTAAGACCATCAAACCCCACAGATACTTACTTACATTATGGTTTATAACAATAGCAAAATTACAGATATAAAGTAGCAATGGAAATAATTTCGTGGTTGGGGGTCACAAGTACGTTAAAGGGGTGAGAACTTTGTAAAAGGCTTAAGGGCAGGCCTACCCCAATTTCCAGTGCTATTACCCTAGCCTGCCAAGACCTAACTTACCATTTCTGTGTCTTTCCAGCTACGATTTCCTGGTGGTTCCGTCCTGGTGACAGGGCCCGGGTTATGACGACTAATCCCAAGCCCAACAAGACATTGAAGGTAGGGCGAGCAGGGCCAGCATGGGCTGTGACTGGCACTGCCCTGCATGGCACAGGGACAACTCATCCTGCCTTGGCAAAGCCCCCCTTTCATAGCACTGCCCTAGAAAATGAGGTCAGCTTTGTCCTCAGGAATTGGAGAAAGATCGGGGAAGGAGAGGCGATAGAGTGGCCCATAAGAGCCTGGCCTTGTCACCCCCGGAGGCTGCTCACAGGTGGGAGGGCGATAAGGCAGGTGTGGAACAGATACTAGCTACCTAGGGCTGCATCCACAGACGCTTCCTCTGCCAAACTTGGCCCCCTGCCCCCCATGCCAGGTGAGCATAGTGGTGTCCCTTCTACCAGCCCAGGTCCTTACTGTGTGATGTCACTGTCACCAGAAGTGCTACTGAGTGCTTCCTTGCCTCAGAGGCTCCTGAGGACTGTGTGTGGACTTGAGTGAGCCCTGACCAGCCAGATGCAGACTTTGCTTCAGTGGGTGGATGGATGTCAGGGAAAGACAGGCCATGGGGTCATCCTGTCCCTCACCTGAGAGCGCTTGGTCAGAGCATCTGAGGGGCAAGGTCCCAGTTCCATGTGTCTCTAGAAAGCTTTACAAGTTGACCAAGAGCTTCCTAAGGGAATGGCTGTCAGGTCCTCCCCGTTCAAAGAGGTGTCATAGCAACAGGAGCAGGGCTGTCTGTATGCATCCTGCCATGGGCATAATCTTGGAGTCCCATGCTGCCACCATGGTAGAGTGGGAACGAGGAAGGGTGACAGGCACTGCCGGGCCTTTGTTGGACCAGACTTTAGCCTTTGGTGATTGTGTGGCAGTTCCATGAACCCTGTGCGCCTCTGTTCTGACCGCTTCTCATGTGGCTCCTTAGGTCAAGAAGGAGGCGGGCGAGAACGCCCCTGTTCTTAGCGATGATGAGCTGGTGTCCATGTCGGTGCGGGAGCTGAACCAGCACCTGCGGGGGCTCACCAAGGAGGAGGTAACTCGGCTGAAGCAGCGGCGGCGCACACTCAAGAACCGAGGCTACGCCGCCAGCTGTCGCATCAAGCGTGTGACACAGAAGGAGGAGCTGGAGCGGCAGCGGGTGGAGCTGCAGCAGGAGGTAGAGAAGCTGGCTCGCGAGAACAGCAGCATGCGGCTGGAGCTGGATGCCCTGCGCTCCAAGTACGAGGCCCTGCAGACCTTCGCACGCACCGTGGCCCGAGGGCCTGTCACACCCACCAAGGTGGCCACCACCAGTGTCATCACCATCGTCAAATCCGCAGAGCTCTCCTCCACCTCTGTGCCCTTCTCAGCCGCCTCCTAGTGTCTGCTGGGGCCGGGCAGGGCGCGGGCAGTGGCACAGCCCTCATGCCTATCCCAGGCTCCCTGGTACAGATTCCTCATGTCTACCTGCCCACTGTGGACCCTGCAGGGCTGAGGGCAGGGACGGCAGGGACAGGCAGATGCAGGATAAAAGGGAAGCTCTCATGAGCCAGTGCCACAAACAACCCCCACTCACATCTCTCCTTCCCCTGGGGGTACGTCTCTAGGAGCTGACAGGAACCACATGGGCAACCGCGATGAACAACTCTAGGCCTCTGTGGCAGAGTGTGAGGACTCAGTCTTCCACTTCTCCGGTGCCTGCTTGTCAGCGTCATCGGTGCCGTCCCCTCTAAGGGCCTCCAGCTGGGTTGGACACCATCTGTCTGTCACTTCTGGGCTCTGGCCTTCCTGTCCTTACTAAAGGGCGCTACAACCTGCTTTAGCCCTTAGATAGAGCCAGGCCTATGTCCTGGGAAACAGTTCCTGATATAGCCACTTGCAGGGGCTAATGTATGTGTTCCTGTGTGTACACAGGCTATCATCACAGCCTGTGAAGACCGGAAACTGCTGGCCGAGTGGGAGAGCCTGGCCGGTATGTGTGCTGAGGGTTACACGAGTGTCATGAAGTGTCCCTGGAAGTCTGGTAGGCTGCACCCCATTGTGGTGCAGGGGCCACCCGTCCACAGAGCCAGCAAAAGCCAGGCTCAGGTTCTCTGGGCCTTAGCCGAGGGGAGAGGCTGGAGAGGAGAAGGGGAAGCCTGAGAGATGCTAAGGGGTATGTTGGTGGCATATGTGTGTTGTTGCGGAAAGAACAGGAATGAAGTAGACAGGGATAGTGTGGAAGCCGAGGTCCAGGGGATGTGGAAGAGGCCGAGAGGAATAGTGTGGAGGGACAGAGACGACTTCTGGAGGGCCTTATGCACATAGCCATTGTGGGCAGGTTGGCAAGGACCCCAGGCAGACTATAGGTCGCACATACTCTGCAACTTTGGTGTCCAATTGTTACCTGCCTTTTCCTCCTTCATAGCACTCTGGGGCCACTGGCCATCTTGGGTTTTTTTACTGAAGGAATTGTGTCCTCCAGATCCTGGGAAATATGGTGGACAGGGAGTCAGGGGCAGGCTGAACCACAGCCAGGCACTTAGAAAGCACTGTTGGAACCATAGCCTTGGTAGGTAATCCATATTGGATATCAATAAGGACCATGGATATTTAAAGAGAGAAGATATATATATATATATAATTATACACACATTTTATCGTACAGATTTTTCATAACAATTTTCTTTCCCAGTTTGATACTGTAGATCTTTATTAATGCAGAGTAGGTTGGACAGTGGGGTGGGGAACGGAGGCCCAGGGTGCCAACAGCCCTCCTCAGTCTTTCTGTGGTGGTGCTGGCAGGCCGGGTCACTGGATGAGTGGTCTCCAGGGTAGGCAGGTGACCACTGACTGGCTTGCTGCCCGCTCCTGGCCTCTGGTGGTCCTCCTGGGTGGAGGCCCCATACTCTTGGCGGCCAGAGGAGACAGGGCTGTCAGTACCACTGGAGCACCTACAGAGGACACCTGCCAGGAGGGGGCTGGGAAGGGTGTGAGCATGCCCCATGGCTTCGTGTCACTGAAATTTCATTGTCACAACTTAATATATGGATGCTTTTATTTAAAGATAAAAGTGAGTTTTCTGTCTCGTTCCTCTGACTTCTTAAAGCAAGCTTTAACTATTTCAAAAGGTGTCAGGGACACATGCCGACCATGCCGAGGCCTGGCATCAGCTGCCTGCCACTTGGCAGTTTCATTTCAATATTTATTTTTTTTTTGTGCTTTTTTTCCCCCCCATGTTATAAATTATTGAGAAGAGATCAAGATCACAGACTGTTGGCCCCGTCTGCACCCTGCCTCATGGCCACCACCTAATTTATTGCTGTACATGTCGCCGTGACTGCTTTTGTATCTTTGCAATAAAGAATTTCCTGTTTGAGATGCCTCGGGTGTGTGGATGGTGATGTGGTTGGGAACCATGCATCCTGCCTGCAGCCTGAGCTGGCCCTTCCCTGATGAGGCCTAGCTTCCTACTCTGTACACCCGGGCCCTCCCCTGGGAGTCGGGTCACAATCCCAGGCTGGTCTCCTAAGATGTAGGGACTATGACAAGGTGACACTTTCCACCTGCACTCCTAGATCATCTGCAGATGGCGTCCCTCGGTATCTGGGATATGCTGACCAAAAAAGGCCTCTGATTGCCAGGGCAACTTGTAGGAGCCTCAGGGATCTGAGCCGTCCTTGTAGGGTGGGCCATGTCACTGCTTGGCCCCTGGTCCCTAAGTGGTGCTGGGTAGGGTCTCAGGTGAACATAAAGGACATTGCTAGAGGGCCAGGCACAGAGCAATCAATGCTTCAGCTCAGTGACACTAACAATGCTCTAAGGACTCTGACTAGAGCTGAGGATGGCTCAGTTGGTAAAGCGCTTGCCTTGCAAGCATGAGGACCTGGGTTCAATCCCTAGAAAGGCAGGTACATATTTGTAATCCCAGTGTTGTAGGAGCAGAGACAAGTAGATCTTTGGTACTCACGGGCCAGCTGGCCTAGCCTACTTGATGAGTTTCAAGACAGAAACAGTCTCTAGCTAGGCCAGATTTCTCTACAACTGACTCCAGAATCCCCTGTCCCCAGCCTATAGCCTACTTCTGTCCCTGGGTGGTGACCAGCCTCTGGGCAGATGGACTATAAAGAAGGTCTTGTCTATCCATGTTGCATGCCTGCCCCAGGTCTAGGCAGTACAGTGATCAGGACAAGTTCAAGATGGCAGGATCCGTTCATGGTACCTCATGCCTGTAAATCCCAGTACTTAGGAGGATGAAGTGGCCAGATCACTCCCAAGTCCAAGGATACCCTTGACTACATAGTTTGAGGTCAGCCTTGGCTACATAGTGAGTCCAGGCCAGCCTGAGCTACAAAGATACTATCTCAAGGAGTATCTTCGTAATTGTAGTGCTCAGTTTCCATACTTTGCCATGTAAGTGTTGAGGACCTGTGTTTGGATCCCAACACTGACATAATCCCAGCAATTTTAGGGGTAAAAGCAGATCCTTGAGGCTCATTGGCCAGCAAGCAGAACCAAATTGGTGAAGCTCTACGGTTCAGTAAGAAATCCTGTCTCAAAAACTTGCACACATGCATACACACCTGCACACGAAATGGCAGAAGGTTGTGTCAGGGCACAGCCCCTCCTCAGACCCCATGGGCTTGACTTGCCCATTTCCTGGTGATGATGAGACTGAAGCCCCATTCCCCTCCCTGGTACTCCAGTCACATGCCTCCATTTTTTGAACAGCCTGACAGGGCTAGATCCTGAATCAGTCTGTAGCCACCAGAGCCCTGGGGGCCATGTCATGCCTAGCTCAGCTTTACTTTGTGACATGTTCATCTGAAGCACCTCTGAATGCAGGTGGTGGGGGAGAGGGAAGCAAGGTACAGTGACCCCTTCTGGCATCATCCCCTAATGGCTCAGTAACCTTGGGCAACTTGTTTAATTTCTTTGGTTAGCACAGCTTCCCCAGGGCCAGGGTACAGAGGTTCCTGGTGCATGTGTGGGTATTTAGTGATGCCAACTGACTGTCCAGGGCCCTACTTTGTATCTGGGCTTGTGGGAGAGGAACCTGTTTAGCTTGTTCATGGCCATATAGCCTCTCCAGGGCAGAGGAAGGCAGCCCCCTGCTGGCCAAGTTGTAAGATTCCTCATATTTGAAGGCCAGCGGGTAGGCACAGAGCCTGCCATGGGCTCAAGAATGAAGGTCTCTGGGAGTACAGAGCCCCTCCCAGCCCTGCTGACTGTGTGGGCTGAGGGCCACCCTCTGTGCCTGCCAGTCCCAGAAGGCAGATAAGTAGGTGTGGGTGGCTTTTTACAGGCAGGTGCAGGAAGGAATAGAGTCTATCTTATCAGCCCAGAAGGGTCAGGGAGAAGCCAATGGCCTTGACTCCTCCTATCTCTGGGCCCTGAGAATAAGAAGGCAGGGAAACACCCCCTCCACCCCCTTTGTCTGATATTCCTAAAGGCTGTGGGAACTGACAGCTAGGCAAGGGATACTGTTCCTGGGTGGGTGGCATTTCTGTCCAGCTGCTTGCCTGGTCTGCCTTTGTCCCCTGTGTTTCTAAGGCCAGTCTAGCTAGGGATACTGAGCCTATCTCAGACTTCCTGGGCACTGGATCTGGTATACAGGAAGAGGCAAGAGAGAAGGCGGGCTCGAAGCCTTGAGTCCTTGTACGGGGCACGCTAGGTTGTGCCATGGACTCATAAACCACTTTAGGGTGGGGCCAACCTGAAGTTCAGAGAGTCACCTGACTGCCCCAGCTCCCATTGTGTCACAGAGCTGGTCATCTCGTGGCAAAGTCCACCTTCTTTGCCATGTACTGCTCTGAGCCACATCATGATGTGTGACTTAGCTGTTCCCGATACCCAGACTCGCTCCACAGGCCACGGTGAACCACCAATGTAGAGAGAGACCCATCGTCACTCAGAATCAAGCCCCCATAAGAACAGAAGGCCCGACAAAAGTCTAGAAAAATGCAAGGTGTTTATCTATAAATAAGAAGCTAGTAGCTGGCAGGCTGGCACACTGGCAACTCTGTTGTACTAAATAGGCGAGGCTGTCCCTGCAAGAGCTTCGCCAAACACCTATATTAAAATGCAAGGGCAAGGGGTCTTCTTCACGCACCCAAGATAGCCACAGCCAGGCCCTGGCTACGTGACTCCCTAGCCTTTGGTGACTGGGCCCAATCTTGCCTGGTCATCCCTGTCTGTCACTGCATGGCTTAAGATTTAACCACCTGTCTCTTCTGTCCACGGAAGGAATGGCCAACCCACCGCTCCACCTGCAGGCTGTTAATAAGACATCCCACTGGGTCCTTGGGTTTGTCCAATTCGCCCAGGTGACTTCACTCTGGGCTGTACATGGAATAGAGAGGCCCTGGGAGTCCCACAGTGAGGCTCTCAGGAGAGGCTGGGCCTCTGTCCATAGATGCTGGTAGGTGGGGACCCTGTTCGCCCACCCTAGAAACCTAGGCAAGCTGGACCCCAGCTAGGCTCCACACACCCCACGCCCTACAGGTCCTCTGAGGGGATCAGCATGCGTTTCTCTATGTTGCGACTCTTCTTACCACCTCCAGAGCCACAGGCTGGGCCAGGGTGGGTGCTGGGCGATGGGTGCCCACCCTGGCCAGGCCCAGGGGCTTCATGTGTAGACTGCTGTGTATACTGCTGGTAGGCTGGTGAGAAGTTGTGAATGGCATCCTGGACAATGTCCTGTGGGCTGATGGTCTCCTTTAAGCCACTGGATATGCTTTGCATAGGAGCTGGTGGGGCTGGAGGGGACAGTGTGTGTGAACCTCAGTCATAGGTCCTCTGGTCCACAGCACCCCACTTCATCTACCCGGCCCCCTTAGCCGTGTCTCTCACAGGCCACCTTGGGCTCTCTGAGTCTGGGGACCCTGCTGTCCAGGCCTCGCCTTTGACTAGCGGCTGATCTCAGACACCCAAGATCGAGCTCAGTTCCTGCATCTCAGCACCGGTCTCTGGGCCTATCCTTGAATAGACTCCTGCCCTCCACCTTGAGCAAGTAGAAACCAGCCACGCGGCCATTATGGCGCACACAGTAGAGTAGCCAACCCAGCCCCTCTTGACACCTTCCCCAAGCACTAACGAATCCCACATCTTTCAGAGCTCATCATCACCCTGGCTTAGATACCCATGGGGATGTCCCCTGATCGATGCCAGACATCACGGCTGTGGGGCCCGGCTCACCTGGTGAGTTCTTCTTTTCTGAATACACCTGGCTGGGGAAGGCGTAACGCAGCGCAAGGGAGGCAAACAGCATCTCAATACAGATGAGGAAATTCTGATAGCCAGCGGCTAGGGTACCAGCCCCAACCCTGGTGCCGTCCACGGCCTGGACCTCAGGGATGACCCCACACCTCTCCAAGATGGCCAACAGCATTCCTAGGGACAGTGACAAGCCCTCAGGCCCCATCCGTGGATGGGAGCTAAGCCTTACCACAGTTCCTACTGAAGTCCGGGGTACCAGGGAAAGGGCTAGCCTGAGCCCAGAGTGTCTTTGGTCTTGACCGTATTGGTGGACGTTATGATTAAAAAGGGCTGTGTACCTCAAAGTCAGGGTTCCTGGGTGCTCTCCCTGACATATCTAACTTGGGCCAGGGGACTCCTGCTCTTAGCTGCTGCCTTCTTCATTTTTCTTCCATATTGGGGACTGAGTTCTCATGGCCTGCTGGGGGCTCAGCAGGGACCAAGTCTCTGGAAGCTGAGGTATAGCCTCCACCTGTTGACAGACCTCACTGTGTCCCCCACTCCAGGCTCTTCCAGCTCTAAGCGGAGCAGCAGACTCACTGACTTTTGGTAAGGTCAGGGAAGCTGAGGCACACAGGGCTGGGATAGAGGTAAGATTTGAACCCATTTTCCAGGGATGCCAGTCCTGGCCCCACGCTTTCACCCGCCAGGCTCACACACCTTGCCAGAAGGAGAGGAAGATGATGGCTTTGATGGTGAGGAACTTGAGTACTGGCTCGAATGGTCTCAGGAGGTCCCTGGTAGCGAAGTAGAAAAGGAACAGAGCGTAGAGAGCCAGGCTAACAGAGGCGTTGTACACGAGGGTCACGTACAGGTAGCCGCTGTGGATGCTGGGTCAGAGAACTGCTGGTTAGAGTGATCCCTGCTCCTCATACACATCCTCTTTGCCCGTCCTCTTCCTGGCTGGGCAACACAACCCTAGAAGAGCTTAGGTCCTCTCCCCAGGGCCTTAGGCAATATCAATGGGCACAGTGGTTGGAGGCCTGGAGTTCTGTCAGGAGCAGGACATGGTTCAGGTCCCTCTCCTAGAGCTGTCGCCTGCCCTGGGCATTCCCACAAACTTAGCAATGTCTTTTTGTTGTCACTGTTTTTGTGAGGCCTTCCTCCTGTAGCCCAGGCTGGCCTCAAAGGTGTTACCCAGACAAGGATAACCTCCAGCTTTTAGCACTCCTACATCTACCTCCCAAGTGCTGGGATGACAGGTGTGCACCACCACACCGGGTTCATACGAAGTTGAGGATGGACCATACCCTGAGACTCATGTACGCTAGATAAATACTTTACCAACTGAGCTACTGCTGGAGGTGGTGGTGGTGGGGCGCTTGAAGAAGGGGGAACCCTGCCTCCCACGGCCCCCAGTGAGACCCCTGCTCACAGCCTCCTTACTTGAAGTCGCCATCGTGGTATTTGTCAAAAGCCTGGAGGATGATGGTGATCAGCGCCATAACGGGTTTCACAATGCAGAACTGGAGTGTGGCCTGGGAGGGGGAGGGGAAGGGCGTGAGACGGGGGGAGGGGCTGGGATGGGGCGGAGCCAGGGCCTGGGGCGTGGTGGGCAGACCCCCTCACCTGTTTGCAGAAGCGTAAGAAAGTGATGGAGTAGGACATACCACGGAGGCAGCAGGTCCCATAGAAGCAGCTGGACCTGGGCATGCGGAAGAAGTCGGTAAGGCTACGAGTAGAGAACCCGGGGGTTCTCCAGTGTGGCCTGGCCGGGTCTGGCTAGGGCAGGGCCTGGGGGATGGGTTTACCTGATAGGTTTGCCTCTGATCTCAGCCATGATGGCGCTCTCGCCCCCCAGATATTGGAAGCACAAGGTCAGGAAACTGTAGATGACAAATGCTGCAAAGGGACAGAGTGGTGACAGTGAAGGTCAGTCATGGACCCTCTCCCCCTACCCTCGCATGCAAGATTCCCATCAGATACAGTTGGCAAACCCAGGGAAGCGGGTGAGCAGACTCAGACTATGAGTCCTAGACATGGAGGTTGCAGACCCCTGAAGCAGGTCCCAGATGAGAGAAGGAAGTGGAGCCCCCTTGTGGGTGGCGGGGGAAGTGGGCACGGGTGTGTAATCCCACGTGTCCCCCACCCCTGCTCAGCTCCTCCGGGCCCAGCCTGGGGTCTCACCTTCGTAGCAGTCTCGCACAGAGTCGAAGTAGACGTAGTAAGGATGGCCCCCCAGGAGGAGGAGGCTGAGCCATGAGTCGAAGGCGTAGATGGGCACAATGAACAGGAGGCGGATGACGAAGCGCTGCTCTCGCGGGACGGTGTAGGAACGCAGGTGGGAGTAGATCTGTGGCAGAGCAGTCCCAGTGGCACCCCTGTCCCCGTTCCTGGCCCGGCTGTCCACCGCATGGGTGCCAGGCAAACGGGAGAGGACCAGAGCCAGGCAGAGCTCTAGGCTGCTCTCTCTTTCCCACACTGCCTGATATTCTACTGAGCACAGGATGAGTATAGAGCGGAAGTAATCAGAGGGAATATAGCACACATAGTAGGTGAAAAGTGAGACTCGCTTCTGACAGGGGCTTCATGGGAGCCAGGACCAACTTAGCATCTCTGTCTCCAACTGGAAAGTAGGACCAGAGAGGTGGTTCAGTTGATAAAAATCTTGCTTTGCAAACCTAAGGACCTAAATTCAAATCTCCAGCACTCAGGAGCAAAACTAAGTGCAATGGCACGCGCGCGCACGCACGCACGCACGCACGCACGCACGCACGCACGCACGCACGCACGCACGTAATCCCAGTGTTGGGAAGGTAGTGCCTGGTGACTCTCCGAAGCTTACTGGCCAGCCAAATAAGCAAGTCATACTGTCCCTAAAAGGAAGATCACACACACACACACACACACACACACACACACACACACACACACACACACACACACACACACACACACACACACACACACACACACACACACACACCCACAGGAGGATTGGGGGAATGCCTCATTGGTGAAGAACCTACCCATTGAAGGGCAGAGGCATGGCTAAGGTAGAGTCTTTGCCTAACAGGCGTGAGGCTCCGGATTCAATCCCTAGAACGTGCCCTCTCCAAATTAAATAATGCTTACTATATACTAATATGTAGTAAAAATATGAATATATATATATTTTTTTCCAGAGCTGAGGACCGAACCCAGGGCCTTGCGCTTGCTAGACAAGCGCTCTACCACTGAGCTAAATCCCCAACATATATATATATACATACATATGTATGTATATATATATTTTTTTTTAATTTTATTTTTCCTCTTAAGACAGGTTACACCTGTTTCACTATGTAGCTCTGGCTGACCTGGAACTCACCATGTAGACCAAGTTAGTCCTGAACTAATTGAAATCTGCCTGCCTCTGCTTCCTAAGTACTGGGATTAAAGGTATGAGCTACCATAGCCAGCATTTGTTATTTAATTTAACCCAAAGTTTTGCAAAGGCTAAGCAAGTCCCACTGAACTATATCTTCAGCCCTTTAACACTGTATCAGTGGGCCGGGGTGTAGCTTGCTGGGAGAGCGCTTGCCTGACATGTGTGAAGGCCCGGGTTCAATCCCCGGCACCACAAAGACAAAAAAATTTCTGTGATGAGCAAATAAAACCGTTAGGCAGTTTGGCATCTGCGTGAGTATAGGCCACATGCGCATGCAGTGCCTATGGAGGTCAGTAGAGGGTGTCAGATCCTCCGGCTTCTAGAGTTACCTGCAGCTGTGAAGTACCCAACATGGGTGCTGGTCCTTTGCAAGAGCAGCCAGTGCTCTTAACTGAGCCACCTCTCCAACCCCTACTTAGGGGATCTGAAGGCACACGCGCGACCACAGGACACACATCTAGTCCTCCTTTCCTCTTGCCACCTCTAGCGTCGTTCCTCGGACGCCACCCTCATGGTTTTATGAGACAAGATCTCTTACTGAACTTGGAGCAATTGATCTGGCTAAACTTAGAGCTGGCTGATGACTCTCCGGGATCTGATGGGTCACCCCTCCTCGAGAATACAGATGTGTCCCACCGTGCCAGGAGTTTTTTGGTGGCTGCTATATATTTTTTTTTTAAAGATTTATTTATTTATTATATATAAGTACACTGTAGCTGTCTTCAGACACACCAGAAGAGGGCATCGGATCTCTTTACAGATGGTTGTGAGCCACCATGTGGTTGCTGGGAATTGAACTCAGGACCTTTGGAAGAGCAGTCGGGTGCTCTTAACCGCTGAGCCATCTCTCCAGCCCGGTGGCTGCTATATTGACTCAGGTCCCAGGCTTACATGACAGACACTTTCCCTACTAACCCATTTCCTGTTTTGAAGGACACATAAAAGGCTGAAACCAGCCAATCTTTGTTCTTATTTGCTTCTTCATCACCGTCTAAAATCTTTCAAAAGGGAAGAAATTAAAACAAACAAAAAAGGTTGCTGTTAGGGGTTGGGGATTTAGCTCAGTGGTAGAGCTCTTGCCTAGCAAGCGCAAGCCCTGGGTTCAGTCCCCAGCTCCAAAAAAAAAAGGTTGCTGTTGTTGGTTTTGAGATGTGTGTGTGTGTGACTATGTAGCCCAGTGATTCTCAGTGGGTTTCGACCCCTTGAAGCATCGCATATCAGATATCTACATTAAGATTCTTAGCAGTAGAAAGGTGACAATTATGAAGTAGCAACAAAATAATTTTATGCTTGGGGTCACCACAACACGAGAAACTGTATTAAATACCGAAGCTACGCTCATCACGGGGAGGGCTGGTTACACCATAGAGCCCGTGGGTAAAGGAATACTATATAGTTGGTAAAAGTGATGCTCAGACATGCAGCTCCCTGATAGGGTAAGGTTACCTGAGATCAGAGTAGGAAACCAAACAGGGTGTCAAGTGTCACACGTGCCTGACAAAAATGGAAGGCAAGGGCTGGGGATGAGGTGAAGTCCCTACCTAGCATGCAGGAAGCCTGGGCTTCTCCCCCAGCCCCATATAAACAGGGTAAATGCTGCACACCCGCCATCTCAATACTTGGGAAGTGGAAGCAGGAAGATGAGGAGATCAAGGTTATCCTCTGCTACATAGGGAGTTTGAGGCCATCCCAGGCTACAAGACGCTGTCACAGAACAGAACAGAATAGAACAAAAAACAAAACAAAACAAAACTCCAGGAAGGTGATACTGTTCACCTTGAAGCTGTCTGTATTTTCTGTAGTTTTCTACAAGAAACAGAACAGGGACATGCCCTACCTCACCTCAGTTCCAGGAACAGAACCCAGGACCTCGTGGGCACTCACTCGCACTCTGCTAATCCCGTGTGAGATGTGTGTGTGTGTGGGGGGGGGGTGTCACTGATTTGTTCTTTAAGACTGGTCTTAAACCTGCTACAGACCTCAGAACAGCCTTCGCTTGTGACCGACCCTCTTGGATCAGCCTATGCCTCTAGGGTCTTTCAGAGGAAGCCATCTGGGAGCTGGGTGCCTCCTCCCCATTCCAGGTCACTGTGGTGAAGGCTCTTTGGGGAGGTGCCCTGTGTAGCATGGAGGGAGTTACTCTGTTAGAGGGAGTTGTGTGTGCACACAGGGGCCGCGTGGGGTGGTGCGAAGGCTACTGGCGTCAGAGACCAGCTCTTTATCAGCTCCTTCCTCCTTACCCAGCTGCTGTGGAGGGAGGACACGATGTGACCAGCCAACAAGAGACCTTTCCCAGGCTGGCACCGCATGACTGGTGACCTTGGCAAGCTGCTGCCGTCTTTTGCCTCAGTTTCTCTATCGGTAATGGAAGGATCGATCCTCTCTCTGCCTAGCTGCTCCCCCTCCCAGAGATCTTCCTGCTGACCCTGACAGCGGGCCTCGTGCCAGCCACCTCTGTGGCTAAGACTGGCCTGGCCTACCCTCAGGCATGGCTCTTTCTCCCTTGTATCCTGGTTACTGAGGGACACCTGGACAGGTACCAGCCAGCAGGTGTCTGTCACAAGCAGAGGTGTTTGCTTTTGCTTCCTGCCCCCAGCTCACCTACTGACTTAGGCCCTTCCATGATGCCAAGTGGGTGTTCCAGAGAGCTCGGGGCTCTCAGCTCCCTTAACCAGGCTCCACTTCTTCCATTCTCTGGCCCCATCTCCCCAGCTCCTCCCACCCCCAATACTCCTGCTGCCTATCTTCCATTCCCTAGTTCTCTACTCCATGCCTGCCTACCCCCCATCCCCAGCTCCTTGCCCCCTACTCTCCTAGCTCCCCATCTCTCACTTCCTGTTCTCCACTGTCCCAGTTCCTATTGGTCTCAGTCCTCACCACCACCCCCCCCCACCCCCGCCAAACTCCCTGTGTGGGCGTGAGGTTCTCTATAGAGCAAGGTCTGAGCCCTAGCCATTTCTGGAGGGAAAAGGCCCTTTCTCTGTCAGCCGTGTGCGTCTGGAAAGCCCCAGTCATCTCCGAGCCTTGGTGTTTTTGTCTGTGAACTGGGACCAGGCACTGACCAAGGGGAGTAGAGTGAAGGGCCTCAGACATGCCTGGGAATGCCCACCCAGCAATTTGCCTTGTGCCTGGCAGAGACCTCCCACCTTAGGCTTGACCCCTGCATGCTAGCCCTGGGGAAGGGCCATAGTCGGACACCATGCCTGGGTGTCTGGTGCTGGGAGCTGTCCCTGGAGCTGTTCACAGTATCGGTCCAGGCTCAGAAGGGTTAGGGGTTGGGGGTGTGCATACCTGGTGGCCGGTTAGCAGCAGAGCAGTCCATACAAATACGCCTGAAACGCCTCGGGCCAATGCGCTGGTGAGGAAGAGCTGGGGGGCCCCCTGCGAGCCGTTGTCCACGCGCTCCATCTGTGGCCCGGCTGCCACCATGGGCATTGCCGGAGGGGGGCTGGGCGGAAGCCAGGTCGCTGACACAAGGGGGGCTCCAGCTGTCTTCAGAAACCCTGATGCATTCCTCATCTGCAGAAGCCAGCAGAGGAGTGAGAACCCGGGTGAAGGCTCCCGTGGGAGTGTGAGGGACAGGAGGTGGGGCAGGAGGTGGGCAAGGCCATGTGGGTGTCACCTCAGGCCTGGTCCTGCCCAATGCAGTTTCTGCCTGCCTGGCCACCACCCCTAGCACCATCATCCAAAGAGGCTTCCCTGGGGGCCCACCATGGCCACCCTTTGTGCGAGTCTGGGTCTGATTTTCCCATTGGTTCTCCTGACTCTGAGCAGTTGTGGGCTCTGATCCTGGGTTAACAAGCCCCCTCAGGTTCCTTCGGACCCTGCCTCTCAGCCGGCAACTTCACAGGAGTCTAAGACTGCTTTTAACCAAGGGTTGGTGGCACACCCCTGTAATCCCAGCACTTGGGAGGCCCAGGCAGATGGGCAGTGAATCTGTTAACACAAGGACCAGCCTGATCTATCTAGTTACTCTGTTTCAGAAAAGAAAAAAAAAATCTCCGAAGAAACTTAAACTCAAAACAAACAAACAAAAACCCTATAGCTTTTTTCTGCCTTGGGCTGGCACTTGGAGATCCAGCTGCCTGGAGCATCCCGGAAGGAAGATCAGTAAGCACACCTTCCTGCAGGGGACGGTGATCCACTCCCTCCCCATCCTCCGCCTCCGGTGCCATCCACCCCCACCCAACCTCCGCCTGCCTCTGACCCTGACCAAGTACTCTTCAGGGTCTCACAAGCCCCGGCGGCAAGAGATAGAGTCTGTACCTGCAGGAAGACAGCGACATTGGACCTCCTTCTTACCCTCAGTTGTCTGTCATGGGGGCGGGAGCCTACCTCTGTGAGCAGGAAGCTCTTTGGCCCGGGCCTTGGAGGCCTAGCCTCCTCTGGGGAAGCCTGGCTGGTCATTCACTAGGCCATGTGGCCCCCCAGTGGAGACCCAGCTTCAGGTTGGGGCAAGGCTGGCCTCAGGAGGGTAGCGCTAGGCTAGGAAAGGCACACAGGGCCTCACCTGGCCAGTGGCCCACCTGGGCTTCAGGCTGAGGGAGGGGCGGAGGGAGGAGAAGCTGAGGCTCGTCCCCGCCCCTGGCGACACTCTATCCCGCTGGGGCTGTTTGCTCAGCAGCAGCTGGCTTCCAGGAACTGCGTGGCTGGCAGGTGCCCTTCACCTGCTGGCACTAGGTAGTCAAGCTGTTGAGCAGGAAGGGACAGAGGACGAGGGGTCTGCGTGAGCTTTGCAAGCTCAAGGGAGAAGGCCCTGAGGATTCACCTGACACAGAGCTTCTTTCTGGGTGGTGAGAAAGGTCTAGAATAGTACGTCTTAACCTTCATGCTTAGACCCTAATATAGTTCCTCATGCTGTGGTGACCCCACAACCACAAAATTATTTCCGTTGCTGCTTCATAGCTGTAATTTTGCTATTGTCATGAATTGTAATGTAAATATCTGTGTGTTTGGGATGATCTTAGGCGACCCCCGTGAAAAGGACATTTGACTCCGAAGGGGTTTTGACTCACAGGTTGACAAAGTGGTGGTTAGTGTGGGTGTCCCCGCTGCTCCAGATTTGTGCACTTAAAACTGGGCAGGACTGAGGATGTGGCTCAGTGGGTAGAGTGCTTGCCTAGCATTCATGAAGCTCTGGGTTCCATTTCCTGCATTGCATAAACCAGGCATTGTGGTGCATGCCTGTTAGCCCAGCCTTTGGGAGGTAGAGGCAGGAGAATTACAAGTTCAAGGTCATCCCTGATACAGAACCGTTTTAGTCCAAATTGGGCTATATGAAAGCCTGTCTCACTGAATGAATGAATGAATGAATGAACGAACCCAGGAGTAAAAAAAAAAAAAAAAAAAAAAAAAAAAAAGATGGGGAAATTTAGCCAAACTTCATGGCACAGGCCTGTTGTTCCAGCCACTTGGGAATCTGAGACAAGATAATTCAAGACCATCCTAGGATGCAAAGCAAGTTCAAGACCAGCTTGGACAATTTAATGAGACCCTATCTTACAATAAAATGTAAACTGTGTGCGGGAATTGTAGTTCAGCATTAGAGCCCCTGCCTAGAATCCCCCAGTGAGGGGCTGGGGGCGTGGCTCAGTGGTAGAGCCCCTGCCTAGAATCCCCCAGTGAGGGGCTGGGGGCGTGGCTCAGTGGTAGAGTCCCTGCCTAGAATCCCCCAGTGAGGGGCTGGGGGCGTGGCTCAGTGGTAGAGCCCCTGCCTAGAATCCCCCAGTGAGGGGCTAGAGTGTGGTTCAGTGGTAGAGCCCCTGCCTAGAATCCCCCAGTGAGGGGCTGGGGCATGGCTCAGTGGTAGAGCACTTGTTTAGCTTTCTGGGTCCATCTCTAGCACTTCAAAAGGGTTTGGAAGAATCTGGCATGTAACACTTCTATGGAGAGAAGCTCACCTACCCTGGTTTCTAGAGTGGGTGGGGGCTGTGGCTCTCAGATCTGCTCTGGGCCCATAAGGGTCATAACACTCTGGGTACTTCATGATGTACCCACTCTTCTGGTCCTTTGTGTCTTCTGACCCTACCGATGACTTAGTAGACAGGGCTTCAGGCCACTTTCCTGTTGGAGTTGGGATGTGGCCACCGGGGGACTTATCATTTGTCTGGGATACTCCAGAAGCAAACTCCAGCAATCTGCCAATCCCTTGCTCCTGGACTGCTCCATCCATGTTTTCTCACCATAGATTCTCCAAGGCTGTGAGTGCCGTGGAGGTCCTTCCCTGACTTCTTATGCAACTTCCGTTCCTGATATGCAGGCCTTATCTGAGCCATAGGCCAGCTCTTCTCCCAGATACATCTGCCTTCATGAGGCCGGCTGTTTAGTTACAATGTTCCCCAATCTCATCTCAGTACATTTTCTTCTGAGATCTGTTTGTGTGTTTATCTATCCTTAGTAGGAGTTTTTGGAACCTGGCACTGTGCCTGGATCCCTAATAATTGTGGCCCAGTTACAATGGCCTTGGCCTGAGGGTCTCCTCTTGGCTGGAGTTGCTGTTCCGAAGGGAGTTGCTACTGTGCGGAAGGTGCTTCCCCCAACCCTCCAAGTTCCACTCTGCCCCACAGAGACACCATTCAGTGTGTGGGGACAGACCGTCGACCTCGGTAGCAGTGCTTAAGGCCAAAGCCAGCTCTGTTCACCGCATCAGTGGTTTTCAGGTTTGGCAGGGACTGCGATTCACCTCAGTGTACCACTCCTGCTGCTGCAAAAAAAGGGAAACGGAGGCCTCTCTGGCCCTTGACTGCTTTGTTCCCAGAACCCAGCACAAGAGGTGACCCCTACGTTCTACCTCAGTCCATTGGACAGAATGATGAGGCAACAACAGGAAGCACTATGTCATGACATCAGGAGGACTTCCCTGCCTGGCATCAAAGGGCTTCTAGGAAGAGGGTGTTATGCAGAGAGCCTGGAAGGCAGGGAGGCCTGCCTGCTAGGAACAGGGCCAGTAGCATCAGTCAGAGGTGTCCTTGACACTTGGGAAGCCCCTTCAGTCATGGCTGCCAGTGTGGTCCTCATAGGTGTCACACCCCTGGTTTGTTCATGCTTAGCTCTGCCAATCCAGGAAGGCCTTGCAGAGTCTGTCTAAGCCTAACCCAGGCCTTGAAGGCAAGAGTTGTGATGCCTCCTGCCATCTCTACTCAACTTCATGCAGTCTTTTCCAGAAGTGACCTCAGCTCTCAGCCTTATCCTGCCTGCCTGTGACCACGTTTGCCTCTCTAAGCCTCAGTTTTGCCACATGCAAAGTGGGTTTAGTCGGGAACTGGACTGCCCAGCTGGCCTCTATTCCTATTGGCACAGGCTTCTTTTTTTCTTGTCCTCTCCATCTTGGCAGGGTAATGTGGGGACATTTCTGATCATCAGGCCGGTCAGTCACTCTAGAATTCTCAACATAGGTTAGCTATGACTGCCTCTGAGCTGCTGAGAAGAAAAAAAAGGAGATACAGTTTGACCTACCTTCTTGGCAAGGCACAGAAACCCCACTCATTCCTGGCCATCAAGATTGCCCCAACCCCTAATTCCCTCTTCAGCAGTGTCTGCCCCCTGCTGGACACCTATAGTGACTGCAGCATCTTCCCAGTGGGATCCTAAGCTTTATGGTCATGGGCAAGCTGTGAGGGTATCATTCATGCATGGTAAGAGGGGTCAGGACATCCAGCTCTGTAATGGCTTTATCATCATCATCATCATCATCATCATCATCATCTTCTTCTTCTTCTTCTTCTTCTTCTTCTTCTTCTTCTTCTTCTTCTTCTTCTTCTTCTTCTTCTTCTTCTTCTTCTTCTTCTTCTTCTTCTTCTTCTTCCTTCTTCTTCTTCTTCTTCTTCTTCCTCCTCCTCCTCCTCCTCCTCCTCTTCCTTCTTCTTCTCCTTCTTCTTCTCCTCCTCCCCTTCCCCTTCCTCCTCCTCCTCCTCCTCCTCCTCCTCCTCCTCCTCCTCCCCTTCTTCTTCTTCTTCTTCTTCTTCTTCTTCTTCTTCTTCTTCTTCTTCTTCTTCTTCTTCTTCTTCTTCTTCTTCTTCTTCTTCTTCTTCTTCTTCTTCTTCTTCTTCTTCTTCTTCTTCTTCTTCTTCTTCTTCTTGAGGGGGGGTTTCTCTATGTACTGTGGCCTACGCTCTGTAGACCAGGCTGGCCTTGAACTCAGAGACCCACCTGCCTCTGTCTCCCAGAGTGGTGGGATTAAAGGTGTGTGCCACCACTGCCGAGCTTTGTAATGGGCTTTACTGGAGATGACGACATCCTCCTGGGTAATGGAGGCCCTTTCCTGGCTCACAACTGGGGCAGGTGAGGTAGAGATGAACCTCTGCTGGGTACACAGTGTGTGTTTGGCACACACATCTCTGCCGTGGCTAGGGCTTGGGACCATGTTTGTTGTTTGGCTCTGGGACCAGGGAAGGGGCTTGACAATTAGCTCAACTGGAGAGGGGGTCCACACTCCCCACATAGGACCACACCCTGAGAGCTGAAGGACAGGCGGCTGCACCATGCTGAGGTCAGATACCACCAGGGAGCTGGGACTGGAGAAGTGAGGGGTCCCAGGGCAGAACAGCAAGAGAGAGAGAAGCTAGCTGGCCCCTTGTTCCTGCTCTTTTACACTACTGAGTTAGGCCTCACCAAAGGCCAGTATCACAGGCCACACTGACAAAAGGCTGGACTCTGACCACACCCATATCAGGATAGACCTGCTAGCCCAGATGGGGCAGAGGAACCTCTGACCACTGTTCTCTGTGACCAGGACACCAGAGTCCTGGCCAACCCGGAAAGCTGTATTGAGAGAACAGGGGAGGTGGGACAGTCACTCTGCCTGTTCCTCACTTCCAACCCTGCCCCATGGTCCCCACTTCTGATGTTTGCTGAGGCTCCCACCCCTGGCTTCAGGCTGACCAGTGACAAGTATGTTAGCTCTCTAGTCGCTCTCTAGAGTAGAGGTCAGGCTTTGTTTGCCCTGGGGCTTCGAGGCTACCACCTGCTAGGGGTATCAGTTGGCTGAGCCGACAAGTCCAAGTCAGCTCCTGCAGAGCAGGCAGCATGACTTTAGCGTCCACTGACCCCAGGTCCAAATCCTCTGGATCCCCTGCTAGTGTCCACTATGATCACAAGGAGGTTTGTTTCCACCAGAGCTCTGGCCTTGATTCAGTAGGTGTGGCAGGGTGGAGTCGGAAGCCAAGAGCCCTTGTGGGTCAAGGTGCTCAGGTGCGTCGAGAGGTCATGGGTGTCTCTCCCTACCTCCTCTATAGGTTCCAGAAAGCCTGGGTGATGAGTCTAGATTGGAAGCCTTCTATGTTGGGGAACCATACAGCTACCCCTTCCCTCGGGGGCTTCCCAATATACCTGCTGAGTCTAGAATGCATAGGCAGCACCTCCTGGAGGCCAGATGTGCCTCTCTCTTGGATGAGATCAGCCTTGAGAAAGGGAGGAAGGCCCAGAAAGCTGACTCTGTCAGACAGAGTGCAGGTGGAGTGCTGGCTTCCATCCATGGGAATGACTATGGTCTGTTTGTGCCCAATGTCCCTAGACCCCATGGTAGGCCATCCTGGCGATGTGTGGAACCTGCTCCTTACTTCTTCTGCAAGCTGTGCCCCCTCTCCACTCCTGTGCCCACCTCCCTCTCCAGACCGTCCTCTTAGTCTTTGGAGTACCTGTCAGGGCCTGTCCGTGCTTGACTTTGCCCCAGAGCCAGATGCCAGACTTGGGTGTGGACCTGGGGGCCCTTCACTTAAAGGTGGGCAAAGGCTTGCCGTGGGCCTGAGACCCTCTGCGGTAAGTAGGGAGTCCAGACACAGGTGGAGAAGGCTGATGGGGACAGCATGATGCTGGTTCTTGGCAGCGAGTTTTACCCCACCCTGTTGCTGTCTAGGGGCCCCGGCTCAGACACCATTCTATTCCTGAGCCAGCCCCACAAGCATGCACACCCACACCCACACAGCTCACCTCCCTGGTGGCTCTGGGCAGCTGGCAGGGCCCACTGGGCTGGTGCGTTGCTTTGGTTTCTCAGTACACACTGTAGTTTCTGGGCTGGATGAGGTCCTGCCTCAGTGTGGTCTGCAGCCTTCTGCTGTCCTCTTCTCAGCATCTGGGGCAGCCCAGACCCCTTGGACTATTGCTGCTGCCGAAGCATGGCTTCTCAGAGGCCCAGAAACTCCTCCCAGGCCTGCCTGGCCTGCCCTGCCTGCCCAACAGCCTTGTTGGGACACACCCTTCACCAGGGCCACACCCTCTGTCATCCAGGATTCTGGGATCAGCCTTTCTATGCCTGTCCTGGTCATTGGTGCCCTCAGACCTAGTCCATAGAGCATATGATGCCTAGACGGGTTTGTGACCATGAATCCAGTGAGAGCTGGTCTCCACATCCAACCTGGGTTCTCAGGTAGGGTCATGATGTTGGTGACATAGGCGTACTGAGGGCTAGGGATGACTCCGGTTTTCCCTCTATCCACACGGCGCACTCTCCTTTCATCTCTGAAGCACCTGAAGGAGGTAGAGGGCCCACCTCACCTCTAACCTCTGATCAAGGTCACTGATACCTGTCACAGGATGGCTGGCAGCAGGAGACATAGGCTAAGTAAGTGCCTACCATGGTTGTCCAGGGCCAGGGGTATGGAAGAGCTTTGAAGGTGGCTGGGTCAGGGTGCGATCAGAATCTTTCGTATTGGGCCAGCAAGATGGCTCAGCGGATAAAAGGGCGCTTGCTACCAAGCCTGATGACCTGAGTTTTGATCCATGGGAACCACACAGTGGGAGAGAAATTACTTCCTACCTGCCCTCCATATGTATGCAATGGACATGCATGCCCTGACACATAAATAAATGTAAAAACCATCATCACCACCACCACCACCACCGCCACGGCCACCGCCACTGCCACCACTACATCACCACTACCATCACCACCACCATCATCACTACCACCTCCACCACCACCACTACCACCTCCACCGCCACTATCACCACCGCCACCATCACCACCACCACCATCATCACCACCACCCCCACCCCCACCCCCACCACCTCCACCACCACCACCACCATCACCACCACCACCTCCACCACCATCACCACCACCATCACCACCTCCACCGCCACCATCACCACCACCATCACCACCATCACCACCACCACCTCCACCACCACCACCATCACCACCACCACCACCCCACCACCATCACCTCCACCATCACCACCACCACCACCTCCACCACCTCCACCACCACCACCACCATCACCACCACCACCACCTCCACCAGCGCCAGCACCAGCAGCAGCACTGCCATTACCACACCACTACCACAATCCCCACCATCATCATCATCTTGTGTGTCCCATATCTTTGGTGCATCCTTGGGGAGTTGTAACTGGCCCTGTTTCTGCAGTCTGCCCAGTGTTTCTCATGTTCTGGGTGGTCCTGCCAGGCCTTTCACTTGGAACTCTCTCCCCAGTTCCCTACGCCTTCCAATCACCCTTTATGCCAGTGCCTTTGTGTTCAGGCCCACCATGGTGGAGGCCCTCTGTCTTCACCCTCCAGGCCTTTGTGTCTGTGTGGTGGGGATGGGCTCAGGGCTCCATGCAGCCTTATGCAGTGGGCTCTGGGGCCTGGGGCCTAGGTAGCTCTCTTCTACCTGACTTGGGCTTGTATCTAAGGATTTCTCCCACATGAGCAGGGCTCTGGGGTCTTTCATCTGCTGGTCCTGTATAATCTGTTTATCCTTATTTCCAGCTGACCAAGCAGCCTTGACTCTACTGACAAGTCTGGATATGTGATGGCAAACTGTAAGCTATAGTGGTAATGCCCCTGCGGTCACCCTGTGCAGCATGTAGGCTCCTGACGTCACTCCCAGTGACCACTGCTGCAGCTGCTCACTTGGGGCTTACCATTTATTTATTTATTTAGTATTTATTTATTTATTCATTTTGTGTATGTGTGTGTGTGTGTGTGTGTGTGTGTGTGTGTGTGTGTGTGCGCGCGCGCGCTTCACCCCAGCTCTGGGACTCTTAATTTGCCAGCTCTCAACCCCAAGCAAGACCAGTTCACTGGCATGTCCTGTGTCCTGTGCACTGCTCACTTGGTCATAGGGGGCTGGGTGGAGCTTGGTCAGGCTCCCGGAAAGGCACCTGCAGGGCCTTCTGAGGACTTCACCTCTACAGAGCCAACTCACTGACTAAACAAGGACACAATTTTCCTAGCCACTGGGAGGCTGCCTGCTTTCAGCAGAAAACTGCTAAAAAGACCTCATGGAAGGCAGCCTGCCTTGTGGCATGTGCACTAGGAGTTTACACATCTACCCTGGGTGTGCACCACATGCGGCCCCTCTAGCCACAGAAATACTTTCTATCCAGAAATTGCTGGCACTGTGGATCTCTTCCGGGTGACACAGGTCTCTTTTAAGAGTTATGGTGGCAGCAGAGGAAGCCCTGGCCAAGTGTCTTCTCCGGTAGAGCCTTGTCTGATTTACACACCAGATCTGGGCAAGGGGCACTGGCTTAGAAGTTTAAGGCATCTGGTATTGGTCTGTGTTTTATGGGTACAGACAGCTCGGGAGCAGCTGTAAATACTGCTTAGCTCGGAGAGGGAACAGGTTCAATTACAGGTGAGTTTCGGTACCCCTTCCCGGGCAGGCAGCCTCTAGCCCTGCACACAGACTGAGCGAGGCTCCCTTTATGTTCCCAGCTGTCACTTAGCACGTGGAATACACTCTGACCCTAAGGATCAGGTGTTCCCATCACCTGCTTTTTTTGGGTTGTGGTGGGCTGGCTGGAAAGGAAACCGCTTGAAACAGGGCCAGAGGCCTGAAAGCAAAAGCAGCATTCCTGAGCCCCACTGACTGACGGAGCTGGCACCAGTGCACGAGCTCTAACAGGGCCTGGTGGCTGGGAGCAGCGGGGCAGGTGTCCAGGCGCTCCATCTGGGCTCTTCCACCGGGGAGCAGCTGCTGCATGGCCTCTGAGGCATAGACAGGTGTCAGAAATGGGTTGTTGACAGGGATGTAATGGCTCCCCAGATGGGGCCATCTGATCTGGCTGTGTTGTCTGCTTAGGGACCAAATTAGAAAACCAAAGGCACAAACCTGAACTTGGCCCTGGCCTTGAGCTCCGCCCAGGGTGCTGTCCAGATAAAGAAGCTGGGGCTTGTAGGTTGATTGTTTATCTGAATAATCATGGGCTGATACCGAGACCTTTGTACAGGGCCACCTCACAGGGCTCCCCGGAGCATATCCTGCTTTGGCTGGCTCTGCCAACTGTGTGTATCCAACCCTGGTCTTTCCTTCATCTGAGTGGCCTGGGAGATTCCTGATGGTCCATGCTCTCTACAGGCTGATGGTAACTGGGATGATGGGTAGGAAGGGGCACTGGGTGGGGACTGCCAGATCCCAACACCAGCCTACCCAGGGGACATAAAGGAGTGGAGAAACCAGGGTCTGGGAAAGGATGGACAAAGCGCAAAGCAGTGTGGGAAAGGTGCCTACCACGAATGGGGGTGGATATGGGATAGTGGCTGGGAGGTGCAGTAGGAACGGGGCTGAAAGAGGCTCTGGGACACTCCTGTCCTAGGTAGTAACACCTTACAGAAGTCTGGCAGATACTGGACACGTACAAGCAGAGCAAGGGTGGCCATGCAGGTGGGCTCCTACAGATGGGCTGGATGGGAGATCCATGGGGTGGGGTGTGGGAGGCGAGAGGTGAAAGGATGATCCTGAGTTCAAGTCTGCAGTCCCTACCCATCTCAGATGGCCTGGCTTTGGCTTACAGCCCCTCCCCCATTTGCCTCTGGAGAGGCCAGAAGCTTCCCAAGGGCAGGGGAGCAGGGCTCAGCACACAGCAGGGCAGGGGAACAGGGCTCAGTACACAGCAGGGCAGGGGAGCAGGGCTCAGCACACAGCAGGGCAGGGGAACAGGGCTCAGTACACAGCAGGCACTGACCTGCAGAAGGATCAATACTTAAAGCTAGCTAGTCCTGACTTGTTCTAAGTGAAAAGTGGCCAGACAAGTTTACTGCCCATCTCTGGACCTACAGGACACCAAGTCAGCAAGTCTGTCATTTCCTGAACACAAGGGTGACATCCTGAGCCCTGGAAAGGCTCTGGTTCTCTACCTGGCCTTTCTGCGGTCTCTTCTCTACTGGTGACCATCAGAATGTCAGGGCAGATTCTCCATTGGACTTTAGAAATTCCCACTCAGCTGTGATCAGGGACCACCCCCATCCCTATGGCAGGAGACCCCGACAACTCTGGGCACAAAAGCCAGCCTATGTCAGAACCTCTCCTCCTCTCTGAGTTTCTGCTCCCCATCTCTGGATCTCCCGTCCAGCCCATCCTTAGGGACCCACCTGCATGGCCACCCTTAGTCTGCTTGCCACATGCCCATGGCCCCAGCACAGGAGGGACAGTACCCAATGCTGGCTGAACGCATGCCTAGGGTCTACCTCACATCCAGCAACCACGTATTGCACTTTTGCTGAATAGGTTTCCCTCCTGCCTCAGGTGTCCTGAAGTGAGTCTCTAAATATGCCCATAACGTCTCAGGATCACTGAGAAGGCCAGCCAAGTACTTTAGATTTATTTTTAATAAAAAAGTCTTCCCACAAGTGCTGCCGCACACCTGGGGGTTACCAGTCCCCATAACTGGCCGCTATTTCCACTCAGTGGATGCACCTGCCACAGCCCAGAACCGTTTCCGGTGTCCCAGGCAGAACACAGTAGCCATGCAGGGAGACTGCCCTGGGACTAGAAGGCTGTTTCCAGGGCTAACGGCAGAGAAGGAGCTCTGTCCTGGTGCTGGAAAGACGGGTGTCCAAGACCTCGCTCACAGAGAGTCTGCCATGTCGGAGCGTCTTGCACTGCTGACTGTGGGTCACCACACCTGGCATAGCCGGATCACCTCCTTCAAGGCCTTCAGCCTCTCCATGTTCTTCTCTTTCACAGCCATGGCCAGGAGGACGGCTCTGTCTCCTGCTTCTTCAGACACAAATGCTACCAGGTTCTTTGCAAAGACATGGATGAGAGGCTGGGGAAGGAGGGGAAGAAGACAGGGCCATGACTACACGAAACCACATCTGTTTCTTTTTGTAAAGACATGTTGTGGTGATCTGTAGTATCATGGAACGCAATAATAGCCCAGGCTGGCCTCCAACTTGTGGCAATCATCTGCCTCAGCCTCTTGTGCTAATGCATCCAGCTTTATTTGTTTGTCCTTTTTTTTAAGTGAGTGCGTGTGTGTGCGTGTATGAGGAGGCCTGAGGACAACCTGAGGAATCATCCTCAGAGCGCCAAGCATCTGCTCTGGGGCAGGATCTCTTACTGACCTGCAAGTCACTAATTAGGCCAGAATGCCTGAGCAGCAAGCCCCGGGGTCCTTCTGTCTCTGCCTTCCGGGAATGGACCACATTGGCAGGCTTTTTGTTTTTGTTTTTTGAGACAGGGTCTCTCTATGTAGCCCTTGCTAGAACTTGGCTTCAAACCTGCCCGGATCGGCCTGAGTCAGCCTCCCTAGTGCTGGGATTAAAGGCATGTGCCACCAAGCCCGGCCCCACACCTAGCCTTTTTGTGTGAGTTCTGAGGATCAAACTCAGGTTGTGCTTGCAAGCACTTTATGAACTGAGGGATTTCCTCAGTCTCCATTGATTTATTTATTCATTCGTGTATTTGTTTTCGATGAGACAAGAGTTCACTATTTACCTATTGTTGTTGAGAGAAGAGGTCACTAAGGTAGCCCTGTCTGATCTGGAACTTGCTATGTCGACCAGGCCTACCTCAATCTGCCAATTGCCAAAATTAAAGATGTGCACACGGCCATATTAGTCTCCACTAATATATAATATTAGAATATCAGAATAACAGGCTTGCATGCCTTTAGCCCCGAGCCATCTCAATGTTTCCTGCCTTTTAATAAAGGGTGTCATGTAGCCCAAGTTATGGAGCTGGAAATGAAACTGAACCCTGATTCTCTTGGTCCCACCTCCTGAGTGCTGGGACTACACCAGCCAGCATGTCACCATAACCAGTGGTTTTTCTTTTCTTTTTTTCTTTTCTTCTTTTTTGGGGGTGGGGGGTGGGGGGTGAAGCAGGGTCTATCCCTAGCTGGCCTCAAGCTCACTCTATACTCAGTCTGATCACAAACTTGCAGTTCTGCTGCGGCCTCCCTCCTGAGAGGATGACAAGGTATGTATAGCCACACCCAGGTCAGACACTGTATTTTTCTGATGCTTTCCTTAAGGGACCCAGACCAGCTTCTCATGCTTTCCCCTAAATCCCCTAAGCTAAGACAGCAGTGACTCAGAGCGCCAGGTGGACTGCACAGAGCAGACACAGCGAACTGCCCATGAGGCATCATTAAGATTTCTCCTTGGTGCCTCTGCCTAACATCTCTCTGGTTAACCCTAATCGAGACAGACTCCAAAGGGGCTGCTGCCAAGACTCAAGAAGCAGAAATAAACACGCCATCAGACAGGGTCAAACTGAGGAGATGGCTGTGTCCTAAAAATCAATACCTCCCCGAGTGCTCAGTAAAATGCTGACGCGCTTCGAGAAGCATGGCTCGGGCCAGACGGGACACCTGAGATCAAAAAGATCGTGAAAAATGCTCACTGTGCATACCATACCTTGGGTGTGTGTGGAAGTGTGCCTCCCAGACACCCCATATCCCTATGGGTGTCAAATGGGACAAATGTCACCAGAAAAAAAGATTCAACTCCATTACCTCGTCCTGCCCGAGAAGGACTTTTGTGGTGAGCACTGGTTTGCTGATGTCATTGGCTACATTGCTGGGCTCCAAGGAGACTAACGTACCCATCTTCCCAAATTGGGTCACCACAACCAGGATGTGGCTGCTGAAGGCCGTGCAGACCACCTGGGTGGGCACACCGCATACCACCTCTGTCTTCTGTTTAGATACTACCAGTGGTTTGTCTTCCATGGCTCCGTTCTTCAATGGAGGCTTTAGTTTTAAAAGAAAAGAAAAAAAGGGATGAAGCGATCAGAGTCTGATATAACCTGGAGCTCCCAAGCAGAAACGTCGAACAACCCATTTCAAGCTGCAAATGGTGGCACATGTCTGTCATCCCAGCACAAGGGAGGCTGAGGCTGGAGAATCCCGACTTCGAGGCCAGCCTGAACTACACCGGGGAGACCCTATTATCAATACCACGCCCCAACTCAAAAGCAAGTGTGCGCATGCTCATGAGGCTTTTGTTAGGATTCTTTGTTCCGCCGCGCTGCTTGCAGTTATGGCTATTCCCGTGACTAGCGGTCTTCCACTTCTGGATACGAGGGATGAGGGAAACCGCGGAGCTCACCGGGGAACCCCGGCCGCACTGGACTAGGGAATGGCTGGATCACTACTGACAGCAATTGGGACCAAAACCCTCAGCAACCAGCGCTCACCACACTAGCAGTGCCAGAAAGATGTCTCAGAGAGCAACTCAGCTAGCTCTGGCTTGGCAGAAGCGCTGGCAAGAACTTCCGGTTCCGGTCCGTTGAGCCTAAGGTTCCCTGGATCCTCGCAGTCCCAGAGCCTTCAGTTCCGCGCTGCAAAGGAGACGTCCAGGCTTCGTGTTAAAGGGACAGTGTACCTGTCGCGCTTCAGGACCTCGTGGGCGGTGCTTGAACCCCAATGTAGGGGGCTTTGTGTCATAACTGTGGACTGGGATGGCAATAAGAATTAATATTTATTTTCACTTGGTGTGTACCTGGCTTTGGCTAAGGAACACTTTATAGTAACTTATTTTGTCTGTCTGTCCGTCCGTCTGTCTGTCCATTATGCCTTTTTTAGTCATGGTATCTCTGCGTAGCCCTGGCTGTCCTGGAACTCACTATGTCAACCAGGATGGCCTCTAACTCAGAGGGAGGCCTGCCCCTCCTGAGTTCTGGGTCCTCCTCCTCCTCCTCCTCCTCCTCCTCCTCCTCCTCCTCCTCCTCCTCCTCCTCCTTCTTCCTTCTCCTCCTCCTCCTCCTCCTCCTCCTCCTCCACCTCCTCCTCCTCCTCCTCCCTCCTCCTCCTCCTCCTCCTCCTTCTTCCTTCTCCTCCTCTTCCCTTCCTCTCCTCTTCTTTATTTTGAGTCGCAAGTATCCTAGGTTGATTGAGGAAAATCTTGAACTTCTGATTCTCCTCCTTCCACCTTCTAAGTACAGAGATGACTGGAATGCACCACACGCATGGTTACTCGGTATGAGGATAACATCCGGGAATTTATGTAAGCTAAGCAAGCATTCACCAACCCTCATTTTTCTAAAAAGAGATTTATTTATTTTATGTCTGTGAGTGCACTGTCGCTGTCACCAGAAGAGGCATCAGTCCCATTATAGATGGTTGTGAGCCACCATGTGGTTGCTGGGAACCGAACTCAGGATCTCTGGAAGAGGAGTCAGTGCTCTTAACTACTGAGCCATCTCTCCAGCCCTCCAGCCCTCATTTAATCTTTTTTCTCCTTCCCTCTTTCTTTCATTTTCTTTCTTTCTTTCTTTTGGGTATTGAGGAACAAGTCTGATTTATATTAATTACTGCTCATTTTGCAGGATACTTAAAAGAATTAGACAGTATTTGTTTGTTTTCTTATTTATTTACATGAGTATTTTTGCCTTCCTGTAGATAATGCCGCATGCATGCAGTACCCACAGCGGCCAGGAGAGGGCGCTGGACTCCCTAGAATTGGAGTTATAGACAGTTATGGGCTGTCATGTAGGCGATGGGAAGCAAGAGCAACAAATGCTCTTAATGGTTAGCTGTTAAATTAAAACAATTATTTCTTAGAAGTAGAGATTGTAAATTGAGCATATTCCACCCATTCCCTCCCACTGCCCTCTCCCCCCTCCCTTCCTGTTAGGTCTCTTTGTTTTCCTAAACACACACACACACACACACACACACACACACACACACACACACGGTTTTAGGAACCACCAGTTAGAGAGAAAATATACAGTATCTGTCGTTCTGAGACTGGCCTAATTTGCTTAACATGATTCTGTTCAGATTCATCTGTTTTTTTGTTTTTTTTTTTTTTTTTTACTTTATTTATATAAGTACACTGTAGCTATCTTTAGATGCACTAGAAGAGGGCATCAGATCCCATTACGGATAGTTGCGAGCCACCATGTGGTTGCTGGGAATTGAACTCAGGACCTCTGGGAGAGCAGTCAGTGCTCTTAACCACTGAGCCATCTCTCCAGCCCAGATTCATCTGTTTTTAAGAATAATATAACCTCATTCTTTTGTGTGTTCATATGCGTGGAGGTCAGAGGTCAGTTTCCTCAGGATCTGTCCACACATCTTCTTTCCGGCTTTTGTTCTTTTCTTTCCTTCTCTCCCTCCCTCTTTTTTTCTCTTCTGGAGGCAGATTCTCACTGTGCAGCCTTGGCTGGCCTGGTCTCATTCATTTGTCTGTGCTTGGGTTAAAGGCATGTGCTGTCACCATGTCCCCTACACCTTGTTTCTTGAGCCAGGCCTGGCCTAGAGCTTACTAGTTCAGTTAGGCTGGCTGTCAGCAAGTCTAGGGAACAGGTCTAGGATTGCTGGGATTGCAGGCTGTACCAGATTCCCAGGCTTTAAAATATGGCTTTGAGGATTTTATTTTATTTCCTGTTTCTTAATTTTTATTTTTTTGTGTGTTTGTTTTGTGTGTGTGTGTGTGTGTGTGTGTGTGTGTGTGTGTATTTGCGTTTGCAAGGCAAAAACTTTACTGATGAGCCATCTCCCCAGCCCCATCTCATTCTTCTTATATTTTTGGTTGTGAGCCTATCCTTTAACGGCTGAGCCATCTCTCCAGCCCTCATTCTTCTTTATGGCTGAATCCCCACTCCATATTTTCCTTACCCATTCCTTTGTAGTATGCCTAGATCATTTATTTTTTTATTATTTTTTTAAAGATTTATTTATTTATCATTTATATGAATACACTGTCACTGTCTGCAGACACACCAGAAAAGGGCATCGGTATCATTACAGATGGTTGTGAGCCACCATGTGGTTGCTGGGAATTGAACTCAGGACCTCTGGAAGAGCAGTCAGTACTCTTAACCGCTGAGCCATTTCTCCAGCCCCCTCTAGATCATTTATTTAACCATCGGAGCTCCCTAAGACAGAAACACTGTGAGCACCCTTTGAAAATAAAGTGCTTTGACCTTACCCTCACCTTCCTGGACGTCCATTCAACTTGATGCCTGGCCCGGTTCCCTGACCCTTGCTGAGACCCAGAGGATGCTGGAACCTGGGCCACTGACCCTTACCAGGTTCCAGCTAATGCCTGGAGCCCCTGACCCTCACTAAAGTTCAGGGGAAAGTAGGAGGAATCTCTGTCCTGCAGAATGAGTTTGGCAAAAGCCTCACCAGGAGAGAAGTTTCACCGACTGGGAAAGTCATGGTCAGATACTGGGAGAAAGTGCAGCCTCGAGCCCCTTCCCCAGAGGTTGGTAGTCTGGAAAACTCCACCCCAGAAGCCCTTCGGTGCCTGCTGCTGACGGGTCTGAAAAAAGCCGCACTTCTGCTTACACACTAAAGTCCTTAGACAGCTCAGGCATTTTCCTCCATAAATTTATCCTCTCTTTCCTTGAGTTAATGACTCCTTATCCAAGCTCCATCGAGTCGTACGAAGCTTGCATCTTCCAAAATGACTTCTTGGGGGTGTAAAAGAAAAGGCACACTTACAAAGCATGGCGGGAGTAGACGGAGATCGAGAGGAAACGAGTTTCCGAGCATTCTCGCAGTTGGCACGTGAAGGGGGAAGATTAGAGTTTCGTGCCACTAATACTCAAGAAGCAAGGAGCGTATAGATTTCTCAGCAAAGTCTTTTTGTCGGTTCTAAATTTAAACACCCGTCCGCCCACACACCGCAAAAGCAAATTGCTGTCGTGTTGCTTTGCCTGGAGAAATCTTGAAAAGCTTTTGATCCACCTTGTTATGCTTTCTCTCTCTCTCTCTGAGGCCGAGGTCCAGGAACACTGCCTCCCCAGCACACGGAAGCCCTGGACACATACTTATCACCTTTGCAGAGGGGAGATCGGAGAACAAGGTGGACAGCGTTCTGGCCACGTCGTCAAACAACTCTGAGGGGTCGACTTTGGGCTGGTTTGGGTCTGAAGGAAAACAGAAATTTTTTGGTTTTGTTTGTTTGTTTTTTAAAAGGGTGTGTCCACCTGAGCCGCTGTTGCTTTAGGAAAGGGACTTCTCCATGGCTTAAATGGATGAGTGGTTGGGACTCACACACTCAGGGCTCAGTGAGAAAAGCACTTTCTCTGCAATCTTGAGGACCTGAGTTCAAATCCCCAGAGTCCTTGTAAAAGCCTGGTGAGGTAATATATGTTTGTAATCCTGGTGCTTTTCGGGAAGATGGGAGATGCAGACAGGAAAATCCCTAAAAGCCTGAGGGGTGTATTCAGCTCTAAACAAGATGGACGGTGAGAGTCAAAACTCGAGGTTTTCCTCTGACTTCAGTTTGTGCTGCAGTATAAGAACTTCCCCAGGCACACATCACACACAAAGATAAGTTAAAAAACACGAGTCTCGGGGTTGGGGATTTAGCTCAGTGGTAGAGCACTTGCCTAGCAAGCGCAAGGCCCTGGGTTTGGTCCCCAGCTCCGAAAAAAAGAAAAGAAAAAAAACAAAACAAAACAAAACACAAGTCTCATTAATTTTTGGCTGTTCTCTAGCGTGTGTTGGAGGGATTGTTGCACTGGCAAGAAAGACACCCCCCCTTTTAAAATTTTATTTATTTTTATTTCAAGACAGGATCTTACTATGTAGCCCTGGCTGTCTTGGGACTCCCTCTGTAGACCAGGCTAGCCTTGAGCTCACAGAGCTCTCTGCCTGTTTCACAGAGGTTTCCAAAGTGCTGGGATTAAAGGTCTGTGTCACAAGGCCAGGCTGGAAAGAAACTTAAGTAAACACATTTAAAATGGCTGTTTCTGGGGCTGGAAAGATAGACGGTTCGGCGATCGCAAGCACTTGCCGCTCTTGTCATTCTGAGTTTGGGTTGGGTCCCCACACCCACATACGGTGGCTCGAAACCACCTGTAACTCCAGCTCCAGTTCATGCCCACTGATAACATTGGTTCACATGCATGCAACCCTTTATATATAAAAATTATATATATATACACATATACATACATATACATATATATACATACATATACATATATATACATACATACACACACACACACACACACACACACACACACACACACACACACACACACACACACACACATATATATATATATATATATATATATATATATATATATGACAGTTGTAGGGATCCGAAATGTCCCTTTTAGGCTCATGTGTTTGAAAACATAGTAACATAGTCTGTGGTAGATGCTGAGGAGCCCTAAGGAGTTGGAGCTTGGCTGGAGGACCTGGGTCACAGAAGGCGAGCCTTGAGGCTTTGTACGCAGACTCCACTTCCGCTTGATGCTTAGCTCTTGAGTAGTGGATACATTGTGACTGGTGAGCATCCGGCTTCTGCCCCCACATCTGCCCTGCCTGCAGCTCACCACGGTGGACTTTACCCCTCTGGAGCTGGGAGCCAGAATATCCTTCCTTAAGTTGTCTTTGTCAGGGCATTTTGTGACAGCAACAGAAAAACAAATAAGACAACAGTGGAATTAATGGTGCCAACGGCGGGGAAGGGGGGGAGTTTTATTAAGGTCGAGTGTGGTAGACCATTCCTGTAACCCAGCACTTGGGAGGTTGACGAATTTGAGGCTGGGAGACGGTGAATTTGAGGCTACCTAATGAGACCCTGGCTGAAAATCGACTTGAGAGGCTGGGAAGCTCAGGGGAATAGCACTTGCTTAAGTGTGCATATAGCCACCGTTTGATCCCCAGCGCTGCACGAAACAGATCGTGATGGTGCACTGTCATGTTTGGCTGAGAGGTCAAGGCGGGAGGATCAGGAGTTCAAAGACTGCCTGGGCCACATAGTGAGTTTAAGACTAGCCTGGGATACATGAGATCGTGTCTCAAAAACAAAATGATTGAGGTTGCTAGAGAGACGGTTCGACCAGTGAGAGACCCGGCTGCCCTTTCAGAGGAACCGACTTTGAACTGCAGTACCTACTAGGCCACTAACAATCCCCTAGTTCCGGCTCCACGAGGTCGAGTGTCTCTTCTGGCGTCTGTGTTCACCAGGCAGGCATGTGCTCATGTGCACCCAGGCAAAACACCCATACACATAAGCAATTTAAAAACACAAACGTAATAAAAATAAAGTGGTTGAGAGGTTGTCTTGAGGGTCTGCAGAGATGCCCCAGGAGTTAACTCTCGCTGCCCTTCCAGTGAACCGTAGGGTATGTGGGACCGTGGGCCTTCTTCCTGACTTCCTCTCCATGTGGGACACTGGAGGGAGGAGATGAGGAACCACAGCCTTCATCCCAGACCTTGCCTTCCTCTCTCAGTCTGGTGTGTAGCGGCGTTCGACGAGGAAACAGGCTGTGGACCCATTCCAGACTTCGCCACGCCTTCTCCAACCAGTGTACCCGCAGCACCTGGACGCCCATGGCAGAGCTCCGGTCCGCAGTGAACTGGTTGTTTGCCCAGCACCCAGGATACATCGCATACCTTCATTCAGACACATACATAAAAATACATTAAAACATTATTTAAAATTTGTTAAAGCTGTCTTGGAAATTAAAACTCCAGATAGCACAGATTTGTCTAATACTCGATACATTTCAGTTATGAATGTAGTCAGGATTAACCTACAGAAATAACAAAGATTACAGAGTCGATTGCATATTTATAGGGTCACAACTTTTTCTAGCAAGCTACCTGGTGGTTTGCCCATGATTCTCCTGGAGGACTTTCCAATTCTGTAGTAATGAGGAATGGGGTGGTTTTTGTATTTACTTACTTTTTTTTTTTAATGGATATTCAATCAAATGGCTTCTTGTCGAAGTGTCATCAGTTGGCACTCTGGCAACCTTCCTATGTGTGCACCATGCATGTAAAGGTCAGAGGACCTTCCTCGGCTTGGAACTCACAAAGTAGGTTAGGGTAGCTGGCCTGGGGGCTTCTAGAGGTCCCTGGAGCCCACCATCAGCTTTTTGTCGGTGACTCAACCTCTTTCATACAAAGGGTTCCTACAGCCTGTGAGTTTTTTTTCCATCTGTCTTCTTCGATGAGCACCAAAGCTAGGAAGTTCTCTCACAGCATGACCTGTGTCTGCACTTCCTTCCTTCTTGCTGGATCCTTTCAGGGATTACATGAGATGCCATTTGCCAAAAGCCTTCATTTTGGGGGACCTGACACATCCAAGGGACTTGCTAAAGTTCCCATCCCTTCTCGGGTCAACAGGGCCACCTCTGCCGATGGACACATGTAGTAGGTCTTGCTCTCTGCTCTCTCTACTCACGAGCATTTGCGAGTGGAAGCACGGTGAGTCAGGCCAGTGAACACACCCGTGTTCTCAGAACTTGGGAGGCCAAGACATGAGAAGTGTGAGTTCTAGGTAGCCTGGGCTACTTAGTGAGACTCTGAGAAATGATCGTTCTCGGTTGTTAATGTGCGTGGGTCTGGAATCAGCCAACAGCGAGCCACTGTTAAGTGCACCTGTAAGGGACTTCCTTGATCCATTTAACTGCAGTGGAAAGACCCACTCTACCGGCGGGAGGTACCTTCTGTTAGCAGCTCAGATAAAAAGAAGTCTGAGAAAGGAAAGTGTTTTTTTTTTTTTTTTCCTTTGCCTGCTCGCCTTCATGTCACGCTGGCGAGTGCAACTACTTTATTGTTATCTTGCTGCCACTGCCACCAGAACCCAGCTTCTTTAGCCTTCCAGTGTGGACCAAAAACCTCTGCAGAAACCCTCTGCCTTCAGCACTGACTGGGAATGCTGAGACATCCAGCCTAGGGATGGACCAAGTTCCCATTCCCTTCAGTGTGAGGCAGTCATTGCCAGACTACCCAGACCACTTTATATAAATCAACCTGCTAAGTGTCCTTTTAACGTAAAACTAAAAGCCATTCTGTTCCTCTAGAGAATGCTGACTTACACATCTTATTTCAAAAAAAAATTTAATAAAAATAATTCAAAGAAGGACAAGAGCTGGCTGTGTGGGAACTGTACTGCCCCCGTAGTTCCCACCCCAGGCTCGGTGAGTCTTAAAGGAGCTTCAGAGACATAGCTCCTTCCTCCAGATGTGCTAGGATGATGGCTTAGAGGTGGGTAACAAGGAAGGAGTCAGGCTGTGGGCAGTGACTGCGTTTGGGAGCTTTCTTAACGCTAGTCCCTCTGCAGCTGAGGGCTGATGGATGGGTGGGGGGATGGGTGGGTGGATGAATGGATGGGTGGGTGGATGGATGGATGGGTGGATGGGTGGATAGGTGGGTGGATGAATGGATGCATGGATGGATGGATGGGAGGGATGGATGGGTGGGTGGATGGATGGATGGGTGGATAGGTGGGTGGGTGGATGAATGGATGGGTGGGTGGGTGGGGGGATGGATGGTCGGTTGGCAGGGGGATGGATGGGTGGATGGGGGATGGGGGATGGGTGGGGAGATGGGTGGATGGGGAAATGGGTGGGTGGATGGATGGATGGGTGGATGGATGGGTGGGTGGATGAATGGATGCATGGATGGATAATGAGAGGTTGGGAGGATAGGTGGGTGGGTGGATGAATGAATGGGTGGGTGAGTGAATGGGTGGATAGATGGGTGGTAGATGGATGGATGGATGGTTGGATGGGTGGATAGGATGGGTGGATGGGGGAATGGGTGGGTGGGGGATAGGTGGGGGATGGGTGGATGGGGGAATGGGTGGGTGGGGGGATGGATGGGTGGGTGGATGAATGGATGCATGGATGGATAATGAGAGGTTGGGAGGATAGGTGGGTGGGTGGGTGGATGGATGGATGGGTGGATGGGTGGATAGGTGGGTAGGTGGGTGGATGGATGGATGGGTGGATGGGTGGATAGGTGGGTGGGTGGGTGGATGGATGGATGGGCGAGTGAATGGGTAGGTGGGTAGGTGGTTGTCTTAGTTAGGGTTTACTGCTGTGAACAGACACCATGACCAAGTCAACTCATAAGAACATGTAGTTGGGGCTGGCTTACAGGTTTAGAGATCCAGTCCATTATCATCAAGGCAGGAACAAGGCAGCACCCAGGCAGGCATGGTGCAGGAGAAGCTGAGAGTTCTACATCTTCATCTGAAAGTTGCTAGCAGAATACTGACTTCCATGCAGCCAGGGTGAGGCTCTTAAGCCCACAACCACAGTGACACGCCTATTCCAAGAAGGTCACGTCTTCTAATCCTGCCACTCTTTTTTTTTTTTTTTTTTTGGTTCTTTTTTTTTGAGCTGGGACCGAACCCCGGGCCTTTCCCTTCCTGGGCAAGCGCCCTACCCCTGAGCTAAATCCCCCAACCCCAATCCTGCCACTCCTGGGCCATATACAAACCATCACGTTGGTAGATGGCTGGGTGGATGTGGACGTGTGGATGTCTCATCCCTCTTCTCCCGTCCCACGCTCTGCAGCTGACACTTAGCTCCATCAGCGCCCTTGCCTGTCTCCTGCTGAGTGGTGCTCTGGGCTTCACTGAATGCTCATTTATTTAATGTGTATCACGTGTGTGTGTATGATACATGTGAGTGCCTTGGAGGTCAGAAGACGGCTTTCAGGAGTTGGTCCCTGTCTTCCCACCTTGACTTCTGCTTGAGAAACATGTTTGCCATGAGGTTTTGGGGTGGGGAAAGGATTAAAATCAACCTATTTAAACCGATACATATTTTTAGAACAAAACACAGGGTTGTCTGTATCAGTTGTCCCCAAAAGAAACTGTGAATTCCACTAGAACCAAATCCAACGTATAAAACTCTAGAGCAGGGATTCTCAACCTTCCTAACGTGTGACCCTTTATCAGTTCCTCTTCACATGGTGGCCCTCAACCATACAGTATTTTCATTGCTACTTCAGAACTGTAATGTTGCTACTGTTATGAATCATAATGTAAATATCTATGTTTCCTATGGCCTCAGGTGACTTCTGTGAAAGGTCCCCACAACCCACAGGCTAAGTCCTACACTCAAGGAACATTCACATGTCAGGTCTGATCTGACCTGTACAGGGTCTGAGGTCACAACATTTATTCCTATGATGAGCCACTAACCAGTTACTCATGACTCTCCTTCCTGTTACTGGGATGACAGGCACCCTCCACATCACCTGGCTCCAACCACTGACCCTAGTATGTATGTGTGTGTACACTACACACATACATATACACAGTATACACATACATATACACATACACACATACATATATGCACATTATACATATATACATGCACATGCACACACACATATATACATGTATAAACATATATACATATATATGTATATATGTATATATATGTATATATACATATATATGTATATATATGTGTGTATGTGGGAGCACTGTGCCACTGCACGCATGGAGGTCAGAAGAGAACCTGTAGGAGTGGATTGGTTCCTTTCTTCCATCACATGGGAGCAGCCCTGGAGTATTTTCATTTACCATATAGTTAAGAAATGACAGAGCTGGGGTTGGGGATTTAGCTCAGTGGTAGAGCGCTTGCCTGCGCAAGGCCCTGGGTTCGATCCCCAGCTCCGAAAAAAAAAAGAAAAAAAAAAAAAAAAAAAAAGAAATGACGGAGCCTGGTGTGGTTGCGCACCTGCAGTCCCAGCATTTGGCAAGCAGAGGCAAAGGGACCAGGAGTGCAAAGATCCTCTGGGTTTTAGCGAGGCTTTGAGGCCAGACTGGGCATCATATAAAAAACTGTATATTCAAATAGAATACACCAGGGAGTGGTGTCAGATGCCTTTAATCCCAGCACAAGTGAGGCAAAGCCAGGCAGATTTCTGAGTTCAAGGCCAGTCTGGTCTACAGGGCACGTTCCAGGACAGCCAGGGCTACACAGAGAAACCCTGTCTAAAACAAGCAAGCAAGCAAGCAAACAAACAAACAATAACAACAACAACAACTACAAAACCCCAAAACAATCAAACCAAAGAAGAGGGAGGAGGAAGAGGAGGAGAAGAAGGAGAAGAAGACCTTATTTTCCCTGGCAAAGAAGCCCACTCTCACTGTCTCTGTCAAGATTGTCAGCCTAAATGTAAGTGCCTTGCTTATGTGCTTTTTTTCCCTTCAGGAGATGTAAATGGGCTGGGGGTGTGGCTGAGTGGTAGAGCCCCTGCTTGAATCCCTCAGTGAGGGGCTGGGGCGTGGCTCAGTGGTAAAGCCCCTGCCTAGAATCCCCCAGTGAGGGGCTGGGGGCGTGGCTCAGTGGTAGAGCCCCTGCCTAGAATCCCCCAGTGAGGGGCTGGGGGCGTGGTTGGGGGCGTGGTTCAGTGGTAGAGCCCCTGCCTAGAATCCCCCAGTGAGGGGCTGGGGGCGTGGCTCAGTGGTAGAGCCCCTGCCTAGAATCCCCCAGTGAGGGGCTGGACCGTGGCTTAGGGTTTATGTTTGCTTAAGACTAAGGCAATCATAGCAGAAACTTTGGATCATTTCTTATTTGCTCATTTCACCAACGAGGGAATAGAGGACCTCAGAAGAGAATAGAATTATTCTAGAGCCCCAGGAAGCTACTTCCAGGACACAGATGGGCTCTGTATCTGCCATTTCTGTCTCTCTCCTTCCTTGCCCCAGGCCATAGCCTCAGTGTCCTGTTTGGTCACCTCCTCCACCTGTCATGTGGAGTTTGAACCCAGATACTTGGCCAGCTAGGTAAAAGCTCTATTATTGATCCACTCCTCCAGCCCTTTCCTGGGGGAGTCTAGGCAGGTGATCTATTGTGAAGTCATGTTCCCTGCCCCTTTCTGAGGAAATTCTAGGTAGAAACTCTACTACTGAGCTACATCTTCAGCCCTCTCTTTACTGTTTTGAGGCAGGATGAGTTGCCCAGGCTGACCCTGAACTCATCGTGTAGCTCAAATATGCCTTGAGCTTGCAATCCTCCTGTCTCAACTTCCTGAGGAGCTGGGATTACAAGCCTGGGTCAGCAGGTCCAGCTGTAGGACTGATTTTTCCCCCCTCAGGAGCAAAGCAGCGTTATTAAGTGAGATGGTATGTTGTGACTTTTCTAACTGGCCTATGTGTATCCCTAGGCTGGTGCAGAGGTGCATGGGACAGTGATGGAGGCTCGACACGGGGGCTTTCTGGTCACAAAACTTTCAGGAAGGTCACTAAACAGAACCTCAGGGGTTATATGGAAGAAGGACTCACAACCGGGATTTCTGTCTTTGTCTGTTTGGAAGGTTTTTCCCACATTTGAATATCGACAGCTTTGCAAAGAGTCAGGAAGGCTTCCCCACACCCCAGGGTTAACAGTGTTGCAAGTTAGTGTCGAGCCAAAGGCTCAACCGTGAGACAGCTGCTGCTAAATCCTGCCCATGCGAAACGAGCATTGTGCTGAAGGCAAGCCAAGAGTGCCAAGAGCTAACAAGGGTGCAGGTCAACTGGAGCACATATTATTGCTGGCAGGCATGCGAAGAAGTACTGCCATGCTGGAAAGCAGTTGGATAACCAGGTTTGCTTTGTTTTCAGTGCTGGGCGTAGAACGCAGAGCCTTACATATGGGAGGTAAATGCTCTGCCACTGAGCTACACCTTCAACCCCGCTTTGGCAGTTTATTTTGTCAGTACCAGGGATTAGAGTCTCCTGCATGCACTTTAGGTAATTAAAGTTGATAAAGGTAAGCCCTCTACCAACTCACCCCATCTGCTGCCTTCTAGAATAATCTTGGAGCCAGGCCTCTGGGTGTGCCTGTGCGGGATCATCTTGGATGTGTTAGCCGAGGCAGGGAGACTTTTCCACTGTGGGCGGCACCATCCCCTGGCTTACATTCTCATCTGTATTGAGAAAGGGAGCAGGGCAGCAAGCAGCACGCACTCGTGGCTTTCTGCTTCCTATAGTATGATCAGCTGCCTCAAGACCCTGCACTTCCCAGCCTCAATGGACTGTCCAAGCCGGAAATAAAACCTTTCTCCCTTAAGTTGCTCCGTCAGAGTATTTTTTTCACAACAACAGAAAAGTAGCGAAGATGGAAAAGCACTTGTCTTGTGACATGGGGATCTGATTTAGCTCTAGAAGCCACATGGAGGTATGTATCTGTAATTCCAGCACTGGGCAAGCAGAGAGAGAAAGAGTCCTAGGATTTACTGGCTACCCAGCCTAACCTAACTGGTGAGTCCCAAGCCAAGGGAGAAACCCTGCCTCAGAAACCAAGGTGGACAGCACCTAAAGAATGACACTTGGGATTGACCTCTGACCTCCCCATGTATATGCACACAGATGAACATAGACACACCAAGAATTGCAACAGAATCTCAGAGAGGCATTTACACACATACATGTTCACAGATGCATCATTCACAATGGCACTGACTCAGGATGTGGTACAGCAGAGCTGCTCACCTCATGAGCCTGAAGGCAAGAGAGACACACCGGGGTCCCATAGTCTTCAAGAGCATGCTCCCCAGTGACATGAAAACTTCCAAAATGTGCCACCGTCCCAAATAGGACCACTCTAGAGCCCAGACTTTAACTCAGAGTCCTGTGTGAACTGACTTTGGCAGGTTACAGTTGTTTGTTCGTGCCACAAGAGCTCCCAGAGCACTGTGTGTGTGTGTGTGTGTGTGTGTGTGTGTGTGTGTGTGTGTGTGTACCTCTGATAGCATATGTTACCTGCTTACATTCCCTCAGTCTCAATACCTCAGTACACAGGTCTCTTTGCTATGGCTGTGCCTGCATTGCACTATTGGGAGCATCCCTTCAGAGTACTCAAGTCACTAACCAATCTACCTACCTACCCATAATCCACCCACCCACCCGTCCGTCCATCCATCCATCCATCCATCCATCCATCCATCCATCCATCCACCCATCCACCCACCCATCCATCCATCTACCCATCCATCCATCCATCCACCCACCCATCCACCCACCCACCCATCCATCCATCCATCCATCCACCCCATCCATCCATCCATCCATCCATCTATCCACCATCATCCATCCACCCATCCATCCATCCATCCATCCATCCATCCACCCATCCACCCACCCAACCATCCATCCACCCACCCATCCATCCATCCACCCATCCACCCATCCACCCATCCATCCATCCAGCAATCTATCCATGCACCTATCCACCCATCCATGCACACATCCACTCAGCCACCTATTATCCATCCAAGCACGCACACACTCATCAACACACATCACCCCAAGCCATCCATCTGCCTGCTTCATTCATGTATCCATTATTCATCCACCCATCCACCCATCCATCCATGCATCCTCTCATCTACCTACCCATCACCCATCCACCTACCCACCCGTCCAGTCGCTTATCCACCCGGAAGGGAAATGCCTGCCTGCTCTTCATTCAGTGAGAGGCCCTGGCTTAAGGGCTGCCTTGTGCAACCACCTCTCTACAGGCTTTAGACAGATACTGAGCTGGTGGCCACAGGTTCTGACGGTGTGGGAGTGGAGACAGTATGAGTCCCGCTCCAGCCAGACCAACAAGCAATAAGGATAAAAAGAATGGAGAAAACACACCCCTAGGAGAAGAGGCATCAAGAAGTGCAGAAGCCCAGGAGGTTTGGGACTTCCTGCCTGGTGGACAAGGCTAGTGGTGAAATCATTCCACCAAGATTATTTGAGGCTCGCTGGGGGCAGACATAGGTGAGTCTTCAATTCCATGCTCACGTGTGTATGCTATGTGTTTGTTTGTTTTGCCAGATGTGGTGTTGCTGTCCTGTAATCCCAGCACTTAGGAGAGGAGGCAAGAAAATCTGGGGTTAGGGGTCATTCTTGGCTACATAGGAAGTTTGAGGCCAGCCTGAGGTACATGAGAGTGTTCTGCCTGTACGAGTGTGTGTGCAAGTACACACACACACACACACACACACACACAGAGAGAGAGAGAGAGAGAGAGAGAGAGAGAGAGAGAGAGAAGAGAGAGAGAGAGAGAGAGCGCTAAGCAAAAACATATTTAGAACAAGAAGTATTTATTTTGGCTTACGGTTTGCAAGCACACAGTCTACTGTAGCACAGCTTGGGTAGTGGCAGGTCTATGAAAACAGGGGTGACCTTGAACTGGGATTTCACACTTCTGGTCTTGGTGGAAGAGCTACTATTTCCACGGGATCTTACTATGCAGCACTGGATGGACTGCAACTCCCTATGTAGACCAGGCTGACCTTGAACTCACAGGGACCCACATATCTCTGTTTCCCAAGTGCTGGGAACAGAGGCCCACACCATCATGTAGGTAATAATTAATCTTAAATCAGAAAAAGAGGAAAAGAAAGAAAAAATTGCTGGAGTCTTTATAGACTTGTACCTGAGGATCTATCCATAAACTCCCGGGTGAACCTAGGGAGGGAGTTAGGGTGGATCTCGGCAAGGAACAGGCATTATTATAAACAGTTATTATAAAGCTTCAGGGTCCCCTGCCTGCTAAAGAGCATGCATTACCAGACATCATCTCTAGGGGGCAGCAGAGGCCATAGAATACTGAAGCATGCACCCCCCCCCACCCCCTTGTGAATTGAGAACCTGTTTCCTCTCCCTGGGAAAGCTGTGAATACTGCTCTGGCTGCATCAGGAAATTTAGTGTCTTCTTGGAGGACAGAAGTCAGTTCTATCCCTCTGTCTATGCCTGTCCCTCCTCTTTATTTTATCTGATGTCTCTCTATATTCAGTCACTTGTGTCCCTCAAAGATGTGGCCCGCTGAGCCCATGACATAGGCTAGAATGGATTCCCTGTGCTCTGTATACACAGACCTAGCCTGTCACCGTCTGGGGAGAATCCTCTGTATGCACAGGTGGTAGGATTATGGCACAGAGAATGGCTTGGCTGTTCAAAGGCAAAAGCATATATTGGCCACATGTTGGGGACAGGAACATGATGGAAAGGAAGTCGGTGCACACCTGACACAAGCTTGCTAGCGGTTGCTACTTCTAGGTCTCAGATTTAGCTTTCACTTCCCTGGTAGCCCTGGCAAAAAGAGAAAGAAGATCAGGCCCACAGGTTTCTTATTTCTTTCCCACCAGCTGCATAGCACGAGGAAAGCTGCTTCGTCCTCCCCACCCCTCCTCCTCCTGCTCCTCTTCCCGGATCCTCATCTTTTCTCTTTCTTCTCCTCTTCCTCCTCTTCCTCCTGCCCCTCCTCCTCCTCTGACAGGGTCTTATACCAGGCTGGCCTCAAACTCAGAGTTCCACTTGCCTCTGCCCTGGAGTGTTAGGATTAAAAGCATGCACCATCATGCCTAGTTTTCTTCTCTTTAAACTTTTAAAAATTTATATGTATTGCATGTGTTTGCCCATGTGTGCAAATGCCCATGGGAGCCCTAAGAGAGCATCAGAAGCCCTGGAGCTGAGATTAAGGGCTTCCCAGCGTGAGTGGAGTCAGGGAGCTTCCAGACGTCAGTGCCAGCAACTGAACGTCAGTTCTCCGGAAGTGGAACAGGCCCTCTTAACTGATGAGCAGGTTTTGTTTCTTTTGGGGGGGGGCTTTAAAAGTCCCTCATGACTGTGAAATTTCTCTCCAGAGGAGCTGAGGGGCCAGGGCAGGGCTGGGGCCCTCCGACCTGCTCAGCCACCAGGAATGGAGCATAGACAGGCAGGAAGATGCCTCTCCAGGACTCGGAGAGCAAGGGACCTTGCCTTGGGATTGCCTTGCTTCCTTTTAAAAAAAACGATTTGTTTTCCTATTTCCATGGAGACGTGTGTGCGTCTGTCAAATGTCCGTCATGTAAATCCAGGCACCCGTGGAGGCCAGAAGAGGAAATCAGAGCCTCTGGAGCTATGGCTAACGGTGTCGTGGGTCACCCAACATGGGCACTGAGAACTGAACTCGGGTCCCCTGAAAGAGTAGGCGGTGCTCTTAACCACCAGCTTGCCTCCTGCTTTTTGAGACAAGGACTCAATGCAAAGCCAGAGCTGCACTGAAATTTACCGCAGCTCAAGCTAACTTCAACCTCTTCATCCCTCTGCCCCAGCTTCTTGAGTACCGGGCTTACTGGTCCCACTATCATGCCTTGTTTTTAAAACTAAAAAAAAAAAAGGTATAATTTGCACATAGTGAAGACATCCTTTTGGGAGTCTAACTGTACGAATTTTCACACACACACACACACACACACACACACACACACACACACACACACTACTTTAGGCTACAGCTCAGATATGGGCCTGTGTTGGCATCTTCCCAAATCAAATTCCACGAGTCACGTCTGCAGGCAGCCGGTCCCTGACTCCTGTGACTGCTGTGTTTTCTTTTTTCTTTTTAATCTATTTTACTTTACGTGTGTGAATGTTTTGCCTGTGTGTCTGTCTGTGCACCACATGTGTGCCCAGTGCCCGAGGAGGCCAGAAAAGAGTGATGGTTGTGGGCTGTCACGTGGTGCTTGGGACCAAATCCAGGTCCGCCACAGGAGTAGCAAGAGCTCTTAACCATGGAGCCATCTCTCTAGCTCCCTCTTCTGTTTTCTCATCCCATTTCCCATAATATTATCTTAAATTAATGAGTTAATTTATAGATAGAGTCTCTTGTAGCCGAGGCTGGCCTTAACTTTGCTATGTAGCCAAGGTTGGCTCTGAACTTCTGATCCTCCTGCCTCTGTGTTTATATGGTGCTAGGAACGGGACCCAGAGCCTCCTGCATCCAAGGCCAGCCCTGTACGGATGGAGTTCCATCCCCAGTCCTAGAACGTCATCAGAAGAACTGTGCTGTGGACAGTGTCAGGCAGTCCTTCAGAGTCCTTCAGTCATGACAGGGCCCATGACATCCAACCAGTGCATTCAGGATCTGTATTCGAGTTTTACTGTTCTCTGGCCTCTTCTGGTCAGGACGAGGCTGTGATTGTTCCTGCATGCCCTCACCCACAGCCTCTGGGGAGGGAGGTCCTGCCACGTGTCAGGCTCCTGGTGGGGTTTGAGGTTGGTGCTGTGTTGTCTCCCTTCCAACCAGTCGGTCTGTATCTGCTGGTGGCCCTTGTGTTACATCCCATCCATTGTCCCACCTTAGGGCCTCCACACGCAGCCTATCATGTTTCCTCTGTATCTTACCCTAAGCAGCCACTTAATAAGTGACGCTGTTGGGCCCTTTCTCCATCCCAGTAGCTTTGCATGGACATCACTCGCTGGGCGTGGTTCCCCTCACTTTCCTCTTCACTCTTTTTACTCTTTCATTGTTTTCTCTGTGAAACTTGCTCTGTAGACCAGGCTGGCCTTGAACTCAGAAATCCACCTGCCTCTGCCTCCCGAGTGCTAGGATTAAAGATGTGTGCTACCACCACTGCCTGAATATATACATATATGTATACGTATACCTATATGTATACACACACACACACACACACACACACACACACACACACACACACACACACACACAGTGTCTTGCTGTGTATCCCAGGTAGGCCTTGCAATCTTCCTGTCTCAACTCCCCAAGCAGCTGGCATGGCAGAGCCTTACCATTAGGCCTAGCTTCGCTGTTACTGTATTCCTGTGTGTGTGTGTGTGTGTGTGTGTGTGTGTGTGTGTGTGCACTCACTC
>NC_046169.1:13212524-13342524 GCF_011064425.1 Rattus rattus | reverse complement strand
CAGATGCGTCGAAATACTTTTCTTCAGAGTAAAGCAATTGCGCAGGGCTGTGGAGGGGCCCGCTGTCAGTATTAACAAACTACCTGTGAGAGTACTCAAGGGCCCCAGGGTACAGCTTGTGTCTCTTTGTGGGAGGAAGGGATGGTTGCCAAGGGGCAGAGGTGGGCCGTTTTCTGATTTGATTGACAGGTTGGGTCATGGAACTGTTCTCTGCATGATATATCTTTTCCCACAATGCACCTGGTTTTAATAATATGCATGCCCAATTACGCATAGGCACAAGGTGGTAAATAGTGCATACTCCCTAACGGGTTACCAGAGAGCACAGATCTTGCCTTACTGAGTGTGCATTGGAAACCAGTCCAAGCCAGATTAGTCCTTCTAGTTTTCATTCCTGAAGAGTTGGGAAAACACTTGAGTAAACGCTGTCTAAATTTGCTTGTTACCAGGGGCAGGAGATGTGCACTCTTGTGCAGATGGGAGTGTGTGTGGCCTGATGCAGGTGTATGGGGAGGGGGGTCAAAGTGTTCTGAGGAGCCTAGACACGTTGTTTTGAGAGAGGTGTGTGCACAGTATGTGCATTTGAAGGAACAAGACGGCCAAGGACTTTATTACAAGGGTTTCCCAAACCAAATGGGGATTCTATGCTCCTTCTGTTTGCTTGCCCCACCAAGATCCCTTGTCTCCATTTCTCTCTGGCTTTTGCCTAGGACTTTCTGGTCATCCAAACATTCACTGTTGCTCCCTACAACCCAGGAGGGTTTGTCACCTGCTGTTACTTTTCCTTATGTCATCAACTTCTTTATTTATTTATTTATTTATTTATTTTTTTTATTAACTTGAGTATTTCTTACTTACATTTCAATTGTTATTCCCTTTCCCAGTTTCCGGGCCAATGTCCCCCTAACCCCTCCCCCTCCTCTTCTCTATTGGTGTTCCCCTCCCCATTCTCCCCCCATTACCACCCTCCCCCCAACAATCACGTTCACTGGGGGCTCAGTCTTAGCAGGACCAAGGGCTTCCCCTTCCACTGGTGTTCTTACTAGGCTATTCATTGCTACCTATGAGGTTGGAGCCCAGGGTCAGTCCATGTATAGTCTTTGGGTAGTGGCTTAGTCCCTGGAAGCTCTGGTTGTTTGGCATTGATCAACTTCTTTTTTTTTTTTTTAAAGATTTATTTATTATATATAAGTACACTGTCACTGTCTTCAGACACACCAGAAGAGAGCACCGGATCCCATTACAGATGGTTGTGAGCCACCATGTGGTTGCCGGGGATTGAACTCAGGACCTCTGGAAGAGCAGTCAGTGCTCTTTTTTTTTTAATCTGAAAAAATTTTTTTATTGAATATATTTCTTTATTTACATCTCAAATGTTATTTCTTTTCCTGGTTTCCGGTCCATAAGTCCCCTATTCCCCCCCCCCCTGCCCCGTAAGGTGTACCTCCCATCCAGCCCCTTACCGCCCCTCCGACATTCCCCTGCATTGGGGGTCCAACCCCTTCCACTGGTGCCCCAACAAGGCTATTCTCTGCTACATATGCAGTTGGAGCCCTGGGTCAGTCCATGTATATAGTCTTTGGGTAGTGGTTTTAGTCCCTGGAAGCTCTGGTTGGTTGGCATTGTTGTTCTTATGGGGTTGCAAGCCCCTTCAGCTCTTTCAATTCTTCCTCTAATTCCCCCAAAGGGGGGAGGGTCCTGTTCTCAGTTCAGTAGTTTGCTGCTAGCATTCACCTTTGTATGTGACATGCTCTGGTTGTATCAGTCAGTGCTATTAACCACTGAGCCATCCTTCCAGCCTTCATATATTCTTCTGAGCAGTCCAATGACTTGGAAGACTTGTTGAGTCTGATGCTACAACATAAGGTGAGCAGCTCATGAGAGCTTCTCCTGGCTAACCAGAATAGTGAGTCAAACACTCTGCTTATATAGCTGGAAAAGGGATATCACAAAGGTATGGGCACCAATTCAAGCATAGTGCTTCATGAAAATTAAGGACTGTATCTACACCAATCACATCACAGTGCTCCATGCAAATGAAGGATTGAATCTACACCAATCACAGCATAGGATGCTTCATGCAAATGAAGGATTGAATCTACACCAATCACAGCATAGAATGCTTCATGCAAATGAAGGATTGAATCTACACCAATCACAGCATAGAATGCTTCATGCAAATGAAGGATCGAATCTACACTAATCACAGCGCAGTGCTGCAGGCAATTGAAGGCTTGTGTTTGCACCAAACATGGGTCTCCTGCTGAGCTTGCAGGAGAGGCTACCCCCTTTTATTGTGGGTAGAAATATCTGCAGTGTCATGGAGACTTCCTTGAGGTTTGCGTTGGCTAAAGTCCAATGCAAACTCTTTGAAACAATTATGGCTGGAAGAGCTCCTTCAGCAGCCAGAGTTGTGCTTCAGCAGCAAGCAGCAGTATGTGTCATGCTGCTTCCTCCAGGTATCTGTGCAGGGTTCAAAGTAATGCAGCCAACTGTTTGGCTACCAGTCCTCAGCTCAAGACAGCTTGAGTACCAGGGAAGGGTCTAGAAACTATCAAATTAAAGAGTTATAAATTGTCTGGACCCCAACATCTTGGCTTATTTAAAGGTGAAAGAAACATTAAAATTATTAACACTTTCATGATTTAACAGCATTGAACAGCTTTCTGCTCTTAGCCAAACACCCTTGGAAAGAGTTGGGCCGTTTTCTCTCTTTCACTAGGACTATGGGGAGCTGTCACAAGGAGGAATGGCCAGAAAGCCACAGGGTAGACAGGCTGAATTGTCAGATGACCCCTGAGGTCAGAAACATGGTTGCTGATTTTCCCCAAGGTCCCCAGCCTCCCTTCTAGGAGAGGGCTGGAGCCTCGGGCCAATCATTCTGCCTGTTTGGCCTCCTGACCCTTTCCTTCTTCCCTTCCTCTTCCCCATCTCCCCCCCCCTTTTCTCATTCCCTCCAGCTTCCTCTCCTTTCTCCCCTTCTTTCTTCCTCCTTCCTCTCCTCACCATCCTTCCCTTCCACCCACCTCCCTACATTCATGCCTCCCCTCCCCACAACCCTCAGGCCAGTCAGTGCCTGATCAGCCCAGGGAGGCAGCTGAGCTCCTCAGAGACACTAGGGTGAGCAAGCCCAGAAATCCCCCCACTTCTGTGGAACCTCAGCTCAGTGAGAGAGTGAGGAGACAACGAGTGGAACAGCTCACACTCACATGTGCCGTGAACGCCGAGCAGCGAGCGAGCCAGCAAGCAAGGGCCAGAGGGACCCGGTTTGCACGAGGGGCCCAGAGAACCAGAGAGAAGGAGGGTAGAGGCTGGCTGGGAACAGGACACGGGAAGACAACATGAGTGGGTGGGGTTCACAGCAAGTGTCCATTCTGCCCTGCATCTCCCTTAATCCTCTCTTGCTAGACAGGGAGCTGTCAGCCCATCTGAGATGGGAGGGAAGTGGCATCAGGGGACAGAGGTTTAATGGATGATCCCCGCCCCAAGTTACCTCCTGCTTCTCCAAACACTTATTACTCACTCAGGCGCCAGCTCTGGCTTCACCAATCCTTGGGGACTGGGTGTTATTTAACCCACCCTACAGACTCATTACTTCATTAGCGAAGTCACACGGTGGGGACCCAGGGGCCTCTCCTCGGTAAAAGGCCTTGCAAACATCGATCATCAAAAATTAATTAAACGCTTCCATCTCTGGGTATCTCGTAGCTGCAAGGCTCGCCTTCTGAATCAGCTAGAGAAAACCAGTCGTCAGTCGGCAGGTACCTCTTTCTAGTCCCTGCTGAATCTGGGGTGCTCTGGGAGTGGGGATGGTTTATGATGTAGCATGAGGGCCATCAGACATAGGACAGAGGGTATGACGACCCCAGGTGGAGTTTGGGCTTCCAGGCAGAATGAACAAGAGGTATGTGTGTTTATGTTTCTGTCCTGGTGACTCAGGGTGCTGTGAGAGGTGTCATATGCTGACCAAGGAACCAGAGCCTCGTGTGCCCATCAGTCTACTGGAGACCTGAACCCCTAGTCTTTCTTCTAGTCTCGAACTGGGGTACAGCAAACCCTAGTGTAAGCGAGTGATGAGGAGGGCTGGAATATACCCCACTCATCTCTTCAAAGCCATGGGTCTTCCTTCCAGGGGCCACCATGCTATTCAAAGAAGCCATGCATGTTCATTGCACCAAGACCCTGGACAAAATACCAGTTTCTAGAGACAGGCTGGGGCGTGGCTCAGTGGTAGAGCCCCTGCCTAGAATCCCCCAGTGAGGGGCTGGGGCGTGGCTCAGTGGTAGAGCCCCTGTCTAGAATCCCCCAGTGAGGGTCTGGGGTGTCGCTCAGTGGTAGAACCCCTGCCTAGAATCCCCCAGTGAGGGGCTGGGGGTGTGGCTCAGTGGTAGAGCCCCTGCCTAGAATCCCTCAGTGAGGGGCTGGGGTGTGGCTCAGTGCCTCTGCCTAGAACATCCCATAGAGGGATTTGGATGTAGCTTCTCCCTACAGCTCATTTTACTCCTCCGCTCAGTGCCCCTTGAGCTCAGTGAGCTTGCTTACCCTGTCTTTCTTCAGTGTTTCTACTGTCTGTCTCCTCTACCTCTGTCTCTTTCTCAGTCTCCCTTCTCAATGTTTTGTTCTTTCAGTCTCTGTCTTTCTCTGTTTGTGTCTGTCTCTGTCTTCTGTCTCTGTGCCTCTCTGTCTCTATGTGTCTGACTATCTCTTTCTCCTTTTGCACATCCCTTTCTCTGAAGCCCAGACTGGCCTTATACTCACACAGATTTGAAGCTCTCCCCCACCCCCACCAGGCTCTGCTTGCCTTTCTTTGAATCCCCATTTCAGGTTTGGGTAGAAACCAAGCAATACAACAGCCTCCTGCAGGGGCTAAGCTCCCTTCCTGACTTCCCCAGTGGGTGAGGAAGAGGTTGAGTCCAGCTGCTGCTATGTGACTGGTCCTAGGAAAACACAACCCCTAGGACATAGGGACCAGAGACTTCTCTCCTGCTGCTCGCCCACTTAGCCTCTGATGGTAAAGGGCACAGGACCAGCAGGTGGCATCTACTCTGTGGATATTGTCCAAGAGGCTGCAGGACATCCTGGAGCTCAATGGAATGGTGTTGGGGACAGGTGTCACGACACCAGAGCATCAGGGATCTCATCAGCTCAACCCAAACTAGAGCATCCCAGTGACCAGGATGGGTTCAGTATCCTCCCAGGACATGTGGTGCCCAGAATCAGAAGTGTGGGTTGGAGCGAGCTCAGTGGGAAAAATGCTCACTGTCAGGTCATGAGGACCTACATTTGATCCTCAAAACCAATGTGAAATTAGTGAGTGTGGCGGTAGACACTTGCAATCCCAGCATTGGTGAGGCAGAGACAAGAGGAACCTGGAGCTCACTGGCCACCAAGCCTAGCCAGTGTGTTGAGTTCCAGCCAGAGACCCACAGGGTGGATAGCACATGAGAAACGAGACCTAGCTGGACATGGTGGTGCACACCTTTAATCTCAGCACTCAGGAGGCAGAGACATGTGGAGCTCTGAGAGTTCAAGGCTAGCCTGGTGTACATAGTGAGTTCCAGGACAGTCAGGGCTATGTAGAGACTCCATCTCAAACAAATAAACTACAAACGCACAAAAAGAAGCAAGATCAAGATTGCTTTCAAGCCACTATATGTATGTACAAACTCATATTTACACACACACACACACACACACACACAGAGAGAGAGAGAGAGAGAGAGACAGAGACAGAGACAGAGACAGAGAGACAGAGAACACCAATAGGGTGACCACTTATAATATTTGTTTTTGTTCTTTTTTTTTTTATTTTTGACACAGGGTCTTTCTCTATAGCTCCGGCTGACCTGAAACTTGCAATGTAGACCAGGCTGACCTTGAACTAACTCATAGAGATCTACCTACCTCTGCAACGGTGAACATTTACAGGCTGTCATGGGAATGCGGAAGAGGGTTGTTCCACATGACTCCAGGTGGGGCATCATGGAGTCAGTTAAAATCAGATATCCTAATACTTGTGAGACCCAGTCACAGCCACATGTGACCAGAAATAGACTGGTTGACCCTGAGGGTCATGAGCCCTTTATCACTGGAGACATTCAAACAGTGTTAAGACCACGGTGTGGCAGTGATATTAAATAAGGTGTCTGCTTGACGCTCACAATTCCTTGGATTCTTCTCTTCTGATGGCTGCTGACCTGCCCTGTGGCAGAGAGAGAGAGAGAGAGAGAGAGAGAGAGAGAGAGAGAGAGAGAGAGAGAGAGAGTCTTTCTGTATAAAAACCCACACTGTCTCTGTCATGTTGAGCCCTACAGTAACAGCTGTTAGGAAGCCTCATTTCTGCCTTCACGGAGCGTTCGTGAACTTGGAGTGCAAATTAACTTCATGTGATCTGAAGTATAAAAGGTCGCTTCTCCCACAAATTAGCGTCTAGGAGACTCTTGCCAAGCTCATGAGCGCCTGGGGTTCCGTGGGGACACCAGCCAGGATGGGCTGGCGTCCACTTTGCCGCCTCGTTCCCGAGGATGGCTCTGCACTGTCCTTTCTCAAGGCCATTCGCTCTGGTCACCATATCCCTCAGGCTATGACCTTTTCTCTGTCTCTGCCCCCAACTTCTTAGAGACCTGCATGCCATGTCCTTTTGGAAGCAGGCAGGCCACCACCAAGGGTCCCAGGAAGAGACCATGCCACCTTAGTTTTGCTGACTTTTCAAATCCTTGTTTTGAGCTCTACAAGGTCAGCCCTGTTTCCTCAAGCTGTGCTGGAGGTTTGCACACGGCACTCTAACCTTGAGCACAACCCTTTGTTCACAGTACTCTTGAGGGAGCTGCTGCCCTTGGAGAGGCTAAGCGGGCTCCCTAGGCCATGCTGGACTCTGTGAGCCTTCAAACCTCTTGAACTCTGGGCCCAGTGATCCACAGACACCATCCGTGGAGTGACTCGCAAGGTCCTGAGTCAGCTCTGTCTTCCCTGTTCTTCCACACTGGTCCCTGGTCCAGCTAACTATCGGTTGGATCCTAGCCCCACCTGACACCTGATTCTTCAATCACCCTGCTGCCATCCCCATATCTCTGTGGGTCAGGCTAAACCACAAGGACTCCTGTGGTTGACATACCGTAAAATAGATGCTCAAAAAACAGCTTCCAATGAGCCCCCCATGGCCAGTGCCAATAAGAGCTCCTTCTGGGTTGTATTGTATGTATTTGGGGCTTATGGTGAGCATAAGTCCCTCTCTAAGTGTCCAATAGATCCCAGAGACTGGGATAATACAGCTTCCTGGGCCTTGGGTGTGGAGACACACAACTGTGTATACACCGGTGTTGATGCCAAGCCCACTACCCATCTCATTCCCTCCCACCTAATGTTGAAGTCCACTGAGCCTGCCTTTGCTGGTCAGGCTGGGCCAAGGAAGTTCAGCATCTCAGCTACCTGCTTCTCAAATGCAGCCTCCTTGGCAGCCATGGGTCCTGTCCCATGAGGAGAGAAAACGGTGTGTGTGTGTGTGTGTGTGTGTGTGTGTGTGTGTGTGTGTGTGTGTGTTGCAGTATATGTCCCTGGGGAATCAGTGACTTGGCAGAGCCTTTCAGATCTGCTGACGAAAGAAAGGCCCAGGAAGGCAGGACTGCTCCAGGTCACTTGTCACCTAAGAATGGATAAAAAAAAATAAAAAATCTAACTTTATACCCACTCAAGATTAGAGGATCACTTTCCTCATGTGGTACAGGGGATAGGACTGAAGGCCATCCACATGCCCTATGCCCAGTCCCTCACTGGGGGATTCTAAGCAGGGGCTCTACCACTGAGCCACACCCCAGCCCCTCACTGGGGGATTCTAGGCAGGGGCTCTACTACTGAGCCACACCCCAGCCTCTCACTGGGGGATTCTAGGCAGGGGCTCTACCACTGAGCCATGCCCCCAGCCCCTCACTGGGGGATTCTAGGCAGGGGGCTCTACCACTGAGCCACTCCCCCAGCCCCTCACTGGGGGATTCTAGGCAGGGGCTCTACCACAGAGACACGCCCCCAGCCCCTCACTGGGGGATTCTAGGCCGGGGCTCTACCACTGAGCCCCACCCCCAGCCCCTCACTGGGGGATTCTAGGCAGGGGCTCTACCACTGAGCCACGCCCCCAGCCCCTCACTGGGGGATTCTAGGCAGGGGCTCTACCACTGAGCCACGCCCCAGCCCCTCACTGGGGGATTCTAGGCAGGGGCTCTACCACTGAGCCACGCCCCCAGCCCTCACCGGGGGATTCTAGGCAGGGGCTCTACTACTGAGCCACACCCCAGCCTCTCACTGGGGGATTCTAGGCAGGGGCTCTACCACCTAGCCACCCCCCCGCCCCTCACTGGGGGATTCTAGGCAGGGGCTCTACCACTGAGCCACGCCCCCAGCCCCTCACTGGGGGATTCTAGGCAGGGGCTCTACCACTGAGCCATGCCCCCAGCCCCTCACTGGGGGATTCTAGGCAGGGGCTCTACCACTGAGCCACTCCCCCAGCCCCTCACTGGGGGATTCTAGGCAGGGGCTCTACCACAGAGACACGCCCCAGCCCCTCACTGGGGGATTCTAGGCAGGGGCTCTACCACTGGGCCACACCCCCAGCCCCTCACTGGGGGATTCTAGGCAGGGGCTCTACTACTGAGCCACACCCCAGCCTCTCACTGGGGGATTCTAGGCTGGAGAGAAGCCCTCTACCAGCCACATACTCCTACAGGATGATGGTGGTACCCTGGATGTCTATCCCTGAGACCTACTTCCAGTTACTGTGATACGGACAAGAGACCAGGAACCAGAGGTCTGCCCAGACCCTTCTGTGTCTTCTATGCTATGAGGAGACCCCTAACCTGCACATTAGTGCCTCAGCTCCACCTTCATTCCTGGCTGGGTGGTTCCAGCAGAGCAAGCTGGTGTCTATCTACTTGTGCCTTCGTGTGATGGGTCCCTCTCTGAGGCCTTCCTTGGTGCCTGGCAGTAACCCTGGATGGTGTAATGGCACCATGTGGAGCCAAATGGGGCTGAAGCAGCCATTTTGTTTGTTATTTATATTTGAGTCAGGGTCTTCCTAAACTGCCCTGGCTAGCCTGGAATCTGCTAGATAACCCAGGATGGCTTCAGACTGTGGCAGTCCTCCTGTCCCTGCTCCCTGAGTGCTGCTGGCATGACAGGTATGTGCTAGCATGCCTGCCTGGGAAGGAGGTCAGAGACTACTGTGACAGGTGAGTGAGAAAATTATCGTCTCTGAGCCTTCATTTTCCCCTGTGCAGAGCTTCAGGGATGGTTCTAGGAGCCTGTATGGCACAGGCAACTTATTTGCACAGACATGGTTTCCATGGCCATTCGCCCCACTGCTGTTGGTCAGGGAATCAGCTGAAGGCTAAGGACTAGAAAGGTCTCAGGCACCACAGACCTCTACATGTGCCCTAGGTTCCCTCACAGCATAGTTGGGACCTCTTTCCCTTTGTGATGACCTTTGGTCTACAATGAGGTCACTTGTGTCCCTACAAATTCCTGGGTGAGAGCCCTAAACCCAGACTCTTAGACTGTCTGCATTTCAGCCGATCTTATAGAGGTCATCGAAAATAAAATGAGGTCATTGGGTGGGCTCTACTCCTCCCTGCTTGCTATGCTATGGGAAGAGAACAGGCTGAGTTTAATGGTACAGGTCTCTCAACCCAGATACTTGGGGAAGTGAGTCCAGAATGTGAGAAGTTCAAGGCCTGAGTGGGCTATGGAGTAAGTTCAAGGCCAGCTCTGATAATACTGAGACCCTGTCTCAAAAGAAGAAGTAAAAAGAGGCTAGGAGATGGGGCTCAGTGGTAGAGCCCCTGCCTAGAATCCCCCAGTGAGGGGCTGGGGTGTGGCTCAGTGGTAGAGCACCTGCCTAGAATCCCCCAGTGAGGGGCTGGGGGCGTGGCTCAGTGGTAGAGCCCCTGCCTAGAATCCCCCAGTGAGGGGCTGGGGGCGTGGCTCAGTGGTAGAGCCCCTGCCTAGAATCCCCCAGTGAGGGGCTGGGGTGTAGCTCAGTGGAGAGCCCCTGCCTAGAATCCCCCAGTGAGGGGCTGGGGGTGTGGCTCAGTGGTAGAGCCCCTGCCTAGAATCCCCCAGTGAGGGGCTGGGGTGTGGCTCAGTCGTAGAGCACATTGCCTAACATGGTTGAGAGAAACAAAAAAACAATCAAAAGCCCTCAAAAAATTAAAAAAAGAAATACAAAAGAAAAAAAAAAGCCAACTCCTCCCCTAAACAGAGGAATGACCCTGTAAGGACACAGAGAGATGATGGATGTGTGCGCATGCGTGTGCGTGTGCGTGTGTGCATGTGCATGTGCATGTGTGTGTGTATCCATCTGACCCAGGCTGGAATAGGGCCTCAGTAGGAAACAGCCCTACCACCATGCGACCCTGCTCTCCACAGCAAGACTCAGGGTCTGTTTGAGCTCCCGGGCATAGCTGTGCAGCTCAGAGACCTGTCCGCTTCCAAGCAACTCACAAAGTGCCACCTGCAGTGGAGACATTTGTAGCTGGCTGGGGCCTTGTGGGGCTGAAATCTTGTAACACTTCTGAGGAGCTGTTTAACGCTGCTCTCTCCCAGGCAGAGAGAGCTCTGAAGTGTCACCTGCCCAGAGACAGACGACACCCCCCATCACAGCGACAGAGATCCTGCAGACCCCATTCCTGAAGCATCCAGCTGTGGGGACAGGGACTCCTGGTTTCCCACTGACATGTTTACCCACAAGAAGCCTCCAGCACTCTGGCTCAATAACTATAGCATTGTGTGCTGGGTGGGCCTCGAGGTCCTGTGTCTCAGTAGGCTTTATTTCTCTCGTTATTTGTGTAATAGGCTGTTGCTGCTGCCTCTGAGAGAAAAATTACACCTTTCTGGAGATGTTGTAAAAGAGAGAGAGAGGTGGGAAAAGACCACTTGGTAGAGAAGGCTGTACTCAGCCAAGCCCCCTGAACCACAGTCAGAGCCAGTGGGATTCCCCGGTCACATCTCAGCGTCTCTTCCAGCATCTACCTAGCCATGGTTCCTCTAGATGTCTGCCAAGCTGGCATTCACCTTCAAGATGGCTAACGCTCCCATTTCCTCTTTCTCTTGTCTGCCTCCTCTTTCTTCAGATCACTCTCTCATTCATTAATTCTGTCACTCATTAAACCATCCATTCACGAAGAGACTACTCGGGGCCTCTGGACAAGGTTATGAATGGAATGCATTTGTCGTCTCCCAGGGTGAACCTGTCTGCCTGGGCCCTGAAGGACACACTTCTGTCTCCTTGCTTTTCTTTCCAAAATAAACTCCTTTGAAAACAGCCTGGCAGCTAAAATGCAAGTGCCTGAGCCGGCCATTCTGCTTCTGGGACGTCCCCGAGAGCAATGGAAATACTGCTACACGCACGTCCCTGACACACTTGCTCAGTATTCACACAGCAAAGCTGTGGGGGCTCGCATGCACACTTTCCATGGCAGAGGCAGAGGACGGAGGGGCAAGGCTGTGTTGATTGGCAGCTTTCGAGCTCCCCAAGCCCGGGCAGCTGGCCCTCTTGCTTGTCAGTCTACAGCAGGGCTGAAACGCCGAGGGCATAAGGAGCAGGAGAGAAAGGCTGCTCACGTTATGGTGGCTGTGAAGCAGCCAGGGATACAATATCTTTCCGGACTCCACTCCCAGTGAGCTATTTTCTCTAAGTAGGTCCTAGTGGTTTCCGGCAGACCCATCAAATTACGGATGCATCAGTCAGGGAGAGAGTATTTGTCTTACAAGCACGAGGCCCTCAGAATCCATGGAGAAGAGTCAGGCATGGTGGGTCAAGCATGTAATCCCAGCACTGGCGAGGAAAACACGGGCGAATCTCAGAACATCGCTAGCCACCTAGCCGAGCCTGCTTGATGTGTTCCAGGCCACCAAGAGGCCCTGTCTCAAAGGAGGAAAGACGGTATTTATAAGGATGACACTCCTGGCATCTTCTGGCGTCTGCCTGCGTGAGCACACAGGTACCCCTGCGCACACACAAACGTTGTTCTAGTTAACATTAGCTATTAACTTAGTACAACCTAGAACCACCTTCAAAAAAGATTTTAATTGGGTAATTGTCTTTATCAGGCGGGCCTGTGGGCACGTCTGTAAGGGATAATCTTGATTGTCTTCATTGGTGCAGGAGGGTCCAGCCCACTGTAGGTGGCGCTATTTCCTAGGTAGGCGGTGCTGGGATGCATGAGAAAATTAGCCAAGCATGAGTCAGAGAGCCAGAGGCAGCCTTCCTCTAGGGTTTCTAACTTGAGCTCCTGCACTGGCTTCCCTGAGTGTGGCGGGACTGTGACCTGAAATTACAAGCCAAGGAAACCCTTCCCTCCCCATGCGACTTTTGCTCGGAGCGTTTGTCACAGGCTCAGAGGTGAGACTAGGACAGACACGAACATATACATATACATCTATGCATAAAAATCATAGTCACATCCATGAGTTCAACCATAGGTGATTCGATCACCTCTCATGATCTAGCTGCTTTCCAAGAGCTCTCCTCCGACCCACCGTGCTGCACTGGGAAACCAGCCTGAAACACACAAGCATCTTGGAGCACACAAGCTCCAAGCATGGCTGTTTTTCGCAAGTGGAACTGACTGTTCCATACTGAACTAAATCATCTGTGATGACCCACAGGAGACTAGCATGAGACTGAGTCTGTGACGGTTAATACTGTCAACCCAACAGGGTCCACAATCACTCAGGAGGCAAACCTCCGGGCAGGTCTGTATTGCATAGAAAAGAGAAGGTGAGCAGAGAACCAGCATCCGACTCTTTCTGCTTCCTGACTGTGGATACAATGTGACCAACTGCATCCCCTGCTTCTTCCCTGTGGTGCTGATCACCAATGGATTCACCCCGGGCAAACAGAACGAGATCTGTCCTTTGAGAGGAATATTACTTGGCAGTGAAAAGGAATGCAGACATGCTAGAAGGCGCCCAAGTCTTGTTAATCTCATATACTGAGTTAACAAGGCCAGACACAAAAAGCCACATCTGATAGGATTCCATCAACAAGCAATGCCCAGAAATCCATACAGACAGGAAGTAGATTAATGATTGTTGGGGGTGGGTCTGGGAAGGAGCTATGGAGTGATGGTCAAGGGGGCAAGGTCTCTCTCTGGATTGATGGAAATGTTCTAGGAGCTGGAGAGAGGGCTCAGTGGACAGAGTGCTTGGCACACAAGAATGAGGTCCTGAGTTGGACTCTTCAGTGTCTATGTGAAAGTTATTTAGATAGTGGAGTATTCCTGTAATAACAACGTGGAGGAGACAGACACTACAAACTTAAGATTCCTGATCGCTCTAGTCAGCCAGCCTAGCCGGACTCTGAGCTCCAGGCCATTGAGAGACACCCTGTGTCAAAAAACAAGGGGGAGAGAGAGAGAGAGAGAGAAAGAGAGAGAGAGAGAGAGAGAGAGAGAGAGAGAGAGAGAGAGAGAGAGAGAGAGGCAGGCTGAGATACATACCCAAGGTTGACCTCTGGCTTCCACATACGTGTACACACACATGAACATGCACACAAAGTGTTCTAATATTGGCCATGGTGACAGATGCGAATGGTCATGGTTATATAAAATGCTATCAGACTGGACTGTCCCTCCAACTGGGCAACAGGGAATGCAAATTAGATCTTAACATAGCTGCTAAGATACATCGGTACCAGTTGTTTAGACCATTGGCTGTTTTCTGTAAAATATTTTAGTATTGCCTGGCATATGTTAAATGTTCAATAAATGTTAGCTGTTTCAAAAGAGTAAATCCCTGATGGTAGCTGCTTGGGAGGCTAAAGCTCAGGTATCGATTCAGGATTGATTCAATCCCGGACGTGGAGTTGGCCTGGCACCATGGCGAGACCCTGCCTCAAACTACAAAAATGAAACAGTAATAAAAACCAGTCCTTTCCTGTTCTGCAAACCCTGTTTCCCTAGGAAAGCCACTGAGCCTGGAAGGAAGGCCTATCAAGGCCAACAGAAAGGTCCTGCCACCTACAGGCTGCAGGACCCTTCCCACCTCAGTGTTCCTTCTTTTTTATGGTCTGTGTGTACACACATGTTTATGTGTGTGAATGTATGGTCTGTGTGTGCACACATGTTCATGTGTACACATATGGTCTCTGTGTGTGCACACATGTTCATGTGTGTACACGTATGTTCTGTATGTGCACGTATTCATGTGTATATGTATGGTCTGTGTGAGCACATGTGTTCATGTGTGTGAATGTATTGTCTGTGTGTGCATACATGTTCATGTGTGTACACATATGGTCTGTGTGTGCACACATGTTCATGTGTGTGTACGTATGGTCTGTGTGTGCACATGTGTTCATGTGTGTGAATGCAGGTGCATATGTGAGGCTGGAACAAGCTCAGGTGCTGAGTCTCACCTTTTACCTTGTTTGAGATGGAGTGTCATTACCACTGTGTATGCCAGGAGAGCTGGCCTGTGAGCTTCTGGGCAGTCTCCTGTCTCCACCTTCTACCTTGCTGTGGGCGTGCTGGAGTTAGTTATACATGCACACTACTGTATCTCGCTTTCCCTGGATTCCAGAGATCCGAAGGCAGGTGCTTGTGCTTGTGTGTAAAGCACAGGTCCCATTGCTCCATTTCCCCATCCTCTGATTTCCTTTTTACTCCTTTGGGTTAAGACAGGACATTTGGGTGGGTGGTTTCACAGCCCCCTGTGAGAGGCCCCGCAACGGCCTTCTCTGCCTCTTCACTTGTCTTTGTCTGTTTCTTCTTCTTCTTCTTCTTTTTTTTTTTTTGGTTCTTTTTTTTGGAGCTGGGGACCGAACCCAGGGCCTTGCGCTTCCTAGGCAAGCGCTCTACCACTGAGCTAAATCCCCAACCCCTGTCTGTGTCTTCTTTTTCCTCATTTCTTCCCCCTTTCTTCTTCCTTCTCACTTTCTTTGCCTTCATCTTCCTCCCCCATCTTCTTACACTTCCCTCTCTTCATTCTCTTTTCCCTCCTCATCTCCCCACTCCCCAATGCCTGACAGCTGGCCTGCTCAGGTGACTTCATTTCTGGTCATAGAGTCCAGCTCTCCTAAGACCCATCTAAGTCAGAGAAGGTCACATCAGCAGGCATGCTTGCGTGTGCACATGTGACACACACACACACACATATGGGGACACACATATGGACACATAGTCATGGATACAGATGTCCATGCAGACATGTGTACACACATACTTAGACACAGAGATACACACATGGACACACGTGCACACACAGACACATGCATGTATGTGCATACACACAAACATGTGCATAGCATATACACACATGCGCACATATAAGCACATACATAAACACACACACACACACACACACACACACACAAACACACACACATCATGGCTGCCCATCACACTGACTTTCAGCCCCAGTCCCTGCTGGTACTGCCTTAGTGAAGTGTGCTGATTCCTGCTTTGAAGGTCACGTGGAAAATCCACCGAGGGAAATTTGTAGAAGACATTAAACTGACAGAAGGGCTGATAATATAGGTGATGCTAAAACTATCCAATATTGCCTGAGTAAATTAGAAGAATAAAATAAGATTTATCCTCAGCAAAGTTGAGGCAATTTTAATGGAAGAGAGGAGTCTGAGTAGAAACAGAAGAAATTTGGAACAACATCGGCGTGAAGGGGGGCTGGAGGTTACTCTCCTGTCAACGAGAAGCATGGGAGTGAGCCTTCCAGTCAGCCAGCGCTCCAGTACTTCTGGATCCTCCTGCTTGAGGCCCTGTGGCAAGAGACAGGGGCTTTTGGCCTTGTTCGGCCCTTGGTAGTCATGGGTAGGGCCTGGGCCTCAGGTCCCACGAGATACCAAAGAGTCAGACATGCAGGCTCTGTAGAGCATGCGCATCAGCTTCGTTAGAGCATGCGCATCCGCTTCGTTAGAGCATGCGCATCAGCTTCGTCTTCAGCTTGTACTGAGTGCCCACTGCATGCCCAGAGCCCTTTATAATTGACTTTTTAAAAGGGGGCTGGAAAGATGTCTCCATCAACTATAGAAATCAGGTTTGATCTTCGGCACCTGCTTAAAAAGGTCAGGTCCATGCTTGCAAGACCACACTGAGGAGACAAGTGGATCTCTGGGGTTCCCTGGACACCTCGCCTAGCCAAATCTGTGAACCTTGGGTTTTCTCAAAAACTGAGGTTGATCCTGAGAGATGGCTCAGTAGGGAAAAGCATTTGGCAAATAATTCCAGTGACCCGAGTTTGATCCCCACAACCACGTATTTATGGAAGGAGAGAACCAGTTCCACGAGGTTGTCCTCTGCCGTCACACATGCATCCCCACACATTTCTCCCTCCATCCCCCCTCCTCTCTGCCTCTCTCTGAGAGAGACACACATCAAACAAATGAGGACGGCTCTTGAGGAACAACACCCGAGGTTGACCTCTGATCTCTACTCCACGCATATACACACCTGCGCTGCACACACATGAACATGTAAACACACATAAAAATGTGTGTGTGGAAAAAAAATGCTGATGTGGGGCTGGAAAGATGACTCAGGTTAAGAGCGCTGACTGCTCTTCCAGAGGTCCTGAGTTCAAATCCCAGCAACCACATGGTGGCTCACAACCATCTGTCACGGGATCCGATGCCCTCTTCTGGTGTGTCTGAAGACAGCGACAGTGTATTCACATACATTAAAAAAAAAAAAAAAAGTGTTGATGTGAGCAATTGGAGGCTGTGTCAGGGTTTCCGGATCATACCATAGCGACACAAGGCGCTCAGATGAATCCCTGGACCGCATTGTCCCTTGGTTCTGGATGATGTAACTCTGTGGTTCTTAACTTTCCTAATGCTGAGACCTTCACGTTGTGGTGACCTCCAACCATAAAATTATTTTCATTGCTACTTCAAAACTGTAATGTTGCCACTCTTATGAGTCATAATGTAAACATCGATGTGCAGGATGTCTGATAGGTGCCCCCTGTGGAAGGGTTGTTTGACCCCCAAAAGGGTTGTGAGCTGCGGGTTGAGAACTGCTGATCGAGCTGGCCATTCGGGGTTTGCGGTGGGCACTCCCAGAGACCTTTGTCCTCCTGTAGGGCTGGCCACGCCAGAAACGCAGAGCCAGCGAGGCTGAGGCCCAGCTGGAAACGTGACTGCTTTAATGAAAGAGGGAGGGAGGGAAAAAGGGAGGGGAAGGGAAAGGGAAGGAGGGGAAGAAGGAAAAAGAGGAAGTGGGAGGGGGAGGAAGGGAGTCCTTATCATCCGAGAACTGGATTATCTTCCCAGGGTGGGGCATACAAGCCCAGGCTCTCCCTTCACCCACACAGAGTTACAGTGGATCTAGCTGGCTGAAGAGACCTAGTGGTGAGGTGGAGTGGGCAGCTGAGCCGAGGGCTCCGGGAGGGACAAAGCGGGAGGATGGGTCTTCACAGAACAGCAGAGCAGCATTAATGACAGTCTGGTGTCAGACAGGCCCCACGGCTCTCCCCACACTGGCATCTCAGGCAGCCCCATGCCAATTAAAGATGAGTCGAGCATAGCTTTCGTTAGCTTCCAAATCGTCAAGAAGCCAATTAGAGGCGCCTTAGATCCACTTGACCGCGTCTGCCGATTGCCAGCCTTGGGGGACTGCTGAGGAGGGGTGGCCCAGCCGGGCTGGGGCTGTTCTAAATTGGCCTGAGAAACTAGATTCAGGCATCACTCTGGCTTCTCCAGTGTGGTCTCAGGTTTGAGGTACCTTCCTCCTGGAGTGGGGTGGGCTAGTTCAGGGAGAAGTCCCTGAGAAGACCCTGGAGGAAAAGACCATTGCGTCACAGCTCCAAGGCTGGAAGACTCTGAGGAGGATACCTAACTAATCTAAGTGGTTTCTTATGTATCTAGGTGTTTGCTTTGCTCTTTTTGAGACAGGTTAGACTTGAACCTGTTGTATTTTAGCCCAAGCTGGCCCTGAACTCACGACATTCTTCTGTCTCAGCTTTTCCCAGTGTTAGGATTCCAGGAACACACCGCCATGCCTATCCCTCAAGAGACCCTCTAATTTTCAACAGCAAAGGTAGTGTCCTGCTTTCACGGGCTCCAGAAGGAAGACAGTGCCCAGTCAGACTTGCTGAGGTCGGAAGTTCCCTGGAAGGCAATGTCTTGGAGAATTGCGTATGCCCAGGGGCTGGGGCCACACATCACGGCTTCACTGCATGCCTGCGGCTCTCAGCATATGTAGTCCCATTAGGAGCAACCTCTTCCCCTTGGGGAGGGGGGCAGGCTGCAGAGGCAGAGCCTCTCAGACCTCAGAGCTTCAGGTTACCCAGGGAAGGTCTTGCTTTCATTGGAGAAATCAGCTTGGAAAGTGTGGTGGGCAGATGGCTGGGCGCTCAGTGGAGTCGAAAGGGACAGATCTGAGAACTTTGAGACAGGAGTTGAGTTGGTGGCCAGTGCCTGTAACCACACTCCAGGGAGGCAGGGGCCGGAGGAGCTTGGTCTGAGACTGTCCTGAACCACATGGTGAGATCTGGGGGCTGAGAACATGACTCAGTCCATGAAGTGCTTGCCATATAACCACTTCATATGAGCACCAAGCTCCACCCACAGAACTCGTGTGAAATGTGGGATATGGTGGTACATGGTTGTGATCCAGGAACGGGGAGGCAGACATGGAGGAACCATGGGACTCACTGGCTAGCTTCATGGCAGAATCAGTGAGCTTCGGGGCAGTGGACACTCAGTTTCAAAAGAAATGGTACATCGTGCTTGAGGAGCAATGCCAGAGATTGTCCTCTGGTTCTACACATACATAAACATGCCTCTCTCTCTCTCTCTCTCTCTCTCTCTCTCTCTCTCACACACACACACACACACACACACACAAAGTATACATATGCACATACACATGATACATATACAACACATATAATAGCACACACATACAACACACATGCCACATACATAAAACATACATACATTTACAACACACATACAGACATATACACATCAGATACATAAACATATACACACACATACCACATAAAAATACATAGAATAACACTCATACATACACATGCCATGTACAGAACACATATAATATACACACAATGTACATGACATATACACATTACATTCATACAACATACACATCACATACAATTGCACTACATACATACAACACACACACACACACACACACACACACACACACGCATGTACACACCCCAAGTCAAACTTGGCTATATGAGATCCTATCTAAGAAAGAGAGAGGGAGAGGGAGAGGGAGAGGGAGAGGGAGAGAAACAAACAGACAAAGAACTTAGATGGTGGTTAGTTGCTTTTTATCCAGTATTCCTCAAGCCTGGGCTATGTGCCAGGCACTGCCCCATTCCTAGACAGCCACTGCCACCAAGCCAGAAACAAAGGGAGTCCCAATGTAGCTGGGAACTCTGAGGAAAAAAAGGTCCTACTGTGCCCTAATTGTGGTGGAGGGCATCTGTCTACTTGGGACCCTGTAACAAAAACCCACAGACAAGGAAATGTATCCATAGTTGAGTCTGGTTTCTCACATTCCTGTGGCCTAGAAGTTCACAGCCACCACACTAAGTGGACTTAGTGTCTGGTGAGGGTGGCTTCCTGTTTCATAAGTGGTATCCTCTAGCCAGGTCCCCCCATGGTGGAAGAGGGCAAAGTTTGTGTGCGTGCGTGTGCGTGTGTGTGTGTTATATGTTACATATGTGTGACATGTGCTGTATGTGGGATATGTGGTATGGATGATATATTGCATACACGTGGCATGTGTAGTGTATATGTGGTATATGTACATAGTATATGTGTGTTTTGTATATGTGTGCTGCATGTGTGTACATATGTTATATCTTTGTGTGTATTTGTGTATGTGGTGTATATGTGTGGTATGTGTGTGCCACACATGTACATGTCTATGTGTAGACTAGAGGCCAATGTTGGGGGGTCTTAATTATTCCTTCACCTTATGTTTCAAGACAGGGCCCCTCACTGAACATGGATCTTACCTATCATAGACTCAGCTGGGCTGGCTGGCAGCAAGCCCCAGGGATCCCTGTCTCCACACCCCTAGTGCTGGGAGGGCAGGCATGAGTACTGCTGGGCCTGGCTTTTTTTTTTTTTTCTTTTTTCTTTTTTCTTTTTTGTCGGAGCTGGGGACCAAACCCAGGGCCTTGCACTTGCTAGGCAAGCGCTCTACCACTGAGCTAAATCCCCAACCCAGGGCCTGGCTTTTTATATAGGTCATGGTTATCCTACCACAGAGCCATACCCCAGCCCTCTAAAAATAAACTCTTATTGTAGGTATGTGTGTAGAAATCACTGACAGGGATTGATCCTGTCTAAGTCAGGCATCTGTTAGGGACTTAGAATACACAGTGGGGAGGAGAGGGTAGAGGGGTAGAGGCGGGCATCCAAAGCGTTCTCACCCAAGTGCTCTTGTGGCTCTCAGTCCCCACCACAGCTCTGCTCTGCCTGGGGGTGGGCGAGTGCCCACTTGGTGGCTTGGATCAGGGGTGTTATTCCTGCCTTGCAGAGTCACGCCATAGCACGCCTCCGGCTCATGGACTGTGCCCTGGGCTCTCTTCCCGGACCCCTCTTGCCCATTCCCACTCTTGTCTTCCATCAGGCTGTTTGTCATGTTATTGATTTGTGCGCGTCCTCCGTGAATCTGGGACATTCATGCTCGCGCGGTGAGGCAGGATGTAATCATCCCTCCTCTCTGTGGCTGTATCTGTCTTGCAGCTCTGTTGATAGTGCAGTTTGTCTTACAGAGAGGTTCTTCATTTTACTCTGCTGGGTCCTGTGTGTCTTTCCTGACATGATTTGTGCCTTTTGGTGCTTGTGGAGGAAGCTCCTTTGCCCAGAGCCAGCAGAGAGTGCTTTGCGGAGGCCTGCAGCCCACCGAGCGTGTTTGCAATACCGTGGGGGTAGGGGTCCTTTGGAGTTCCCATTGGTGGCAACCAGGGAACAAACTCTCCATCTTTTTCCCATTGTGAATATTATATTATTATTATTATTATTATTATTATTATTATTATTATTATTATTATTATTATTATTATTATTATTATTATTATTATGTGTGTATGATGTGTATGTGGCTGCACATGTGCCAAGAGGCATGTGTGGAGGTCAGAGGACTACATCGTGGAATCAGTTCTCTCCTTCCACCTCTGCCGGGGTCCCAGCCATGGAACATGGGTCATCTGGCTTGAGCAGCAAGTGCTCTTCCTACTGAGCCATCCCACCAGCTCTCCGGTGTGCGTTTCGAGGCACAGTTTTCCTGACTTTGGAGCTGGGTGACTCCGCTGGCTGGCTGACCGGGCGGGGGTGGGGGCCCTCCCTCTGTCTCCACCTCCTCAGTGCTGGGACTTTAAGTGCACACCATCATGCCTGGCCTTGTATGTGGGTTCTGGGTCTCACACTTAGGTCCTTGTGTTTAGAAGGCAAGCGCTGTACTGACTGAGCCAGTTCCCCTAGCTTCAAGTGTCCTACCTGGCTGGCTTCTAGCATTTTCTATTGTTACCTTACTGGTCAGTGTTGGTTCTTGGTTCGCAGTGTTTTTCATATGGCATAAGGCCGATTTGAGATTTGGGGAGGTAAGGGGGTGGGTTGGGGATCACGGAAGTAGAGAGGTGGGGGTAGTCTGTGGAAGGAAGGAAGCCAAGTGTTAGTGATTGGACTGTGAGGAAGAGGTCTGTGTCTGGTGGGGAGGGAAGTCTGTCTTAGTTACCTTTTCTCATTGCTGTGACCAAATACATGACAGACGCACTAAGGGAGGAAGGGTTTATTATGGTTCACAGTCTGAGGGGAGACAGTTAGGAAAGGTTTGGTGGAAGGAAGCTCGTGGGGGGAGCTTGTAGCAGTTCCTTGCTACTACCATCCTGGTAGATCAGGAAGCAGAGAGAGTTTGGACCTGAAACAGAGCCAGCCTAGATATCTTAGAAAAAAGGGCCGCAATGCCCCCACCCCCACAGCAACTCACTTCCTCCAGTTAAGTCCTGCTTTCTAAAGTTTTCTCGCTCTCCGAGACCATGCCACCAGCTGGAGGCTCAGTGTTCAAACACAGGAGCCTGTTTAGAAGCATTTCATCTCCAAACCATTTACAGGAGAGAGGGAGAGGGAGAGGGAGAGGGAGAGGGAGAGGGAGGGAGGAGGTGAAAGAGGAAGAAGGCGGAGAGAGAAGAGATTGAGATTAATAAAATCCTGTACAAACGAGGAATTATTTCCTCTCTCACATGAGTAATGGTGGCAACTTCTTGGCCTCTCTTCTGGTTTGAACATGAAATTCCCCCTGCCCCCCAGGCTCATGTGTTTGAACAGTTGGCCCCTAACTGGTGGCACTGTTTGGAAATGTCATGGCACCTCTGATGTGGGATGCATGGCCGGCAGAGGTAGGTTACTGAGGGTGATTTTTTGAGCCGTCACCTCCAACCTGAGCTTTCTGTCCTCCAAGTTGTAAGAAAGTCGTGCTGCTGCTCCTGATACTGCAAACTCTGCTCCTGCTGCTGCTCCTGCTGCTGCTGCTCCTGCTGCATTCTGAACTGTCTGTCCTCTGTAGCAGCTGCCATGACTTCCCTACCATGAAACTGACACAATCCCACCCTCGTGAGCCTCCTTTTACTCTGCCTTTCCCAGTGTGATAAACTGAGCCATAAGTCCTTTGTCCCTTAAGTTGATTCTGACAGAGGTTTTATATTTCCTTCCTTCCCTCCCTCCCTCCCTCCCTCCTTCCTTCCTTCTTTCCTTTTTTCTTTCTTTCTTCCTTTGGTTTTTCAAGACAAGGTTTCACTGTGTAGCCCTGGCTGTCCTGGAACTCACTCTGTAGACCAGGCCGGCCTCCAACTCAGAGATCCCCCTGCCTCTGCCTCCCGAGGACTGGAGTTAAAGGCATGAGACACCATTGTGTGCCTTATTTTCATTACGTTTAATTATGTGCATACGTGTATATGTGCATATGTGTATACATGTATACATATGTGTATATATGTATATATGTGTGTATATGTGTATATATGTGTATATATATGTATGTGTATATGTGTATCTTTGAGTGGTTTGTGCATGTACATGCAGGTGTCAGTGCAGGCTAGAAAAGACGATTGGATGCCTTGGAGCTGGAGTCAGTGATAATTATGAACCACCTGCTACAGGTACCAGGAACTCGATTTGGTCCTCTGGAAGAGCGGTTCAGGCTCTTAATGGCTGGGCGATCTCTGCCTCGATGAGAAAGGACTGAGTGTACTTCCTAAGCTTTCCTGATGAGTTTATGGCAGACACACGGGCTTTATGACTTTCTGGGAAGCACAGGGCAGGGGCCACTCTCAAGGGTCTTGTCCATGATGCTTTGCCCAGTGCCTTTCTCCTCATTTAGCCACAGTAGTTCAGTTCCTCTCCCATAGGTACTTGGGGGCCAGGGCAGGCAACCCAGCCAGGAGTTAAGGGCTCAGGCTGTAGGGCAGTGAAATCAAGGAAAAGGACCAGGGGATGTCCCAGAAGATCCAACTGTGGGCAGAGTGAGTTCCACTTGAAGCCATCTTTCTGCTCTCTCTCTCTCTCTCTCTCTCTCTCTCTCTCTCTGTGTGTGTGTGTGTGTGTGTGTGTGTGTGTGTGTGTGTGTGTGTGTGTAGGGGGGGGGGGCTCTGACCCATCTAACCCAGGCTGCCCTGGTACTTGCTTTAGAGACAAGGCTGCCTTTGATTTGACACACAGAAAGCTTCAGCTCCCTAAGTGCTTGTATTGCAGGCTTGGCAACAAGGTCTTGACAAATGTCTTCTTTTTAAGATTCCCCCACCTCCATTCATTCGTGTCAATGTCATGGTGCACATGTGGAGGTCAGACGACACCCTGAGGTGTCCTGCCTTCCCTTCTATCTGAGGAAGGATCTCGTCTGGTGTTTGTGACCCAGACAGGCTGGCCCAACAACTTCTGGGTTGTCGGTCTTTGCCTCCCATTGGTCTTAGGGATGCTGGGATTAGAGACATGTGCTGCCTCACCTAACATCAGGAAGGGCTGAGGGACTGAACTCGGGCCTTCACACTTGCACAGAGAGTGCTCCATCCATGGAACCAACTCTCCAGCCCCTAGTCTTTTGTCCTAAAAGGTTCCCTTTTTGTTGTCATTTGTGTTTTGAGACACGGTTTCTCCGTGTTCCCCTGGATGTTTAGGAGCTCTTTGTAGACCAGGCTGGCCTCGAACTCACAGCGGAGTGCTGGAATCAAAGGTGTGCACCACCACGCCCAGGTAGCTTTACTTATTCTTATTTTATGTGTACGCGTGTTTTGCCTTCATGCATGTCTGTGCACCGTGTGCATGCCTGGTGCCCACAGAGCCCAGAAGAGGGTGTTGTAGATGGTTGTGAGCCACCATGTGGATCCTGAGAATTGAATCCGGGTCTTCTGTAAGGGGGGCAGGTGCACTTAGCCACAGAGACATTTCTCCAGCTCCCTAATCTTTTCTTCTATAGTCGGATTGGCTTAAGGCCCACCCTATGACCTCATTTCCCTTAAGCACCTCTTTAAAGGTTCCGTCTCCCCCAAGGGATCACCCTGTCAGATCCCGTGGGTTAGGGCTTACGCATAGGCAATGGGGGAGACACAATTAAGCTTAAAATGTGCCAGGGGTGGGCAAGAGGCCTCAGGCCCCGGGGGAACTTGACTTCAGTGGCTGCAGTGAGCCAGCAGAAGGTTACTGATGGGGGGATGGGAGATGCTGAGGCATCTGGAAGCCAGAATGACAAGGACATGATGGGGTAGTTGAAGACAAAGAGTCACACCCAGCCATTGGCAGGACGCCCTAGCAACAGCAGCATAGAAAACCCACACCCCTATATGCATAAAGGCTGTGGCCCCCACTGTTTAGGGAGGAGAGCCCAGGCTCTATTTCCATTAGAGTGGAGGAGAGAAGGGTCTTCCGGCTTTGTAAAGAAGCCTAGGCCTACCTTTTCCTTGCATGGTGGTGTGGGCGGAGCCAGTGTGGCCAGGAACCATCTCCCAAACTTTGAAACTGTGTTACCAATAAAAACCAACCCCCTCAAGCTCGTCTGTGGTGATGCTTGCCTTTAAATCCCAGCACTCGGGAAGCCAGCCCCCTCTTCAGAGCAAGTTCCAGGACAGCAAAGAAAACCAAAACCAAACCAAAACAACCCCGCCCTCACACACACACATAAACAGTAGCCCCTCATCATAACCTGATTCTGAGACTTTGACAGTGAACCCTGATGTCCCAGAGTCCTGCAGGGGCGGTCTACAGGAGTCAGCTGCCTATTTGACGTCTCCTGCTGACTTCTATGACCTGGGGAGATAGAGGGGAGGTGGGGGTGGGAGTGGGGTGGTAGGGAGGTCACCAAGTCAGCCTAGTCTACGGGCTCCAGGCTTAAGTCTTCCAGTAGGGAGGTAGCTCCGTCCAGCTGCCGGTTCGCTCCTCAGAGGCCAAGTGAGTGCAGTGGGAGGGGGAGCGGGGAGAAATCCCTGACTCAGGCACTTTGCCCCTCCCCTTCCCTACCTGCCCTGCTGGCTGTCAGGATTAGCAGAGACACCAGCCTGGCTGGTTTAAGGCTGGCTGAGCCCCTGGAGTTTAGACGCCTCCTCTGACCTTGAGAGGACACTGAGCAGGTGTCCAGGCAGTGAAGAGGTGGTGGGGAGTGGAGTCAGTTAATCCAGAGGCCCAGCATGGTGGGGATTGAGAAGCTTTCTAGAACCTTCCACTTGTTTCATTCACCTCTGCTTACTAGCTTTCCAGTTCTCTCTCCTCTCTCCATCCCTTCTCTCTCTCCTTCTCCTTTTCCCTTTCCTTCTCCTCCTTCCTCTCTCTCTCCCTCTCACTGCCCCCCCCCACTTCTCTGAGGCAGGGTCTTACTATGTAGTTCTGGCTGGTCTTGAACTCCCTATGCTGTCCAGGCTGACCTTGAGCTTGTGGCAATCCTCCTGTCTTTGCCTCCCAAGTTCTGGTGCGGCAGGCATGAATCATCATGTCCAGTGTCTTCCCCCTCTTCTTCTCTCTTCTCCTCCCACATGCCCTCCATCTCTCTGGATATAAGCAGGACTGCGTGGCAGGAGCCATTCCATGCCTGCCTGTCCCCCCTAACTGGGATTTGAGGCCAGCTCTTTTCTCTTGGCTGAGTGTTGGGTACAAGCGGGTTCTGCCTTGCCCATCCACTCAGTCAACGTTTGTCTGCTACCTTTCTTATCACTGTGAAAACAAAACAAAACCACATCAGAGAAACAACTCAAGGGAGAGTGGCTTGTTTTTTGTTCAGGATTTCAGAGAGTTTGGTCCATTGTGATGGTCCATCACACCCTGCATCACACCCTGCAGTAGACTGGTCCATTGTGATGGCCCATCATCACACCCTGCAGTAGACTGGTCCATTGTGATGGCCATCACACACCCTGCAGTAGACTGGTCCATTGTGATGGTCCATCACACCCTGCAATAGACTGGTCCATTGTGATGGTCCATTACACCCTGCAGTAGACTGGTCCATTGTGATGGTCTATCACACCCTGCAGTAGACTGGTCCATTGTGATGGTCCATCACACCCTGCAGTAGACTGGTCCATTGTGATGGTCCATCACACCCTGCAATAGACTGGTCCATTGTGATGGTCCATTACACCCTGCAGTAGACTGGTCCATTGTGATGGTCTATCACACCCTGCAGTAGACTGGTCCATTGTGATGGCCCATCATCACACCCTGCAGTAGACTGGTCCATTGTGATGGTCTATCACACCCTGCAGTAGACTGGTCCATTGTGATGGCCCATCATCACACCCTGCAGTAGACTGGTCCATTGTGATGGCCCATCACACACCCTGCAGTAGACTGATCCATTGTGATGGCCCATCATCACACCCTGCAGTAGACTGGTCCATTGTGATGGCCCATCACACCCTGCAGTAGACTGGTCCATTGTGATGGCCCATCACACCCTGTAGTAGACTGGAGGCAGAGAGCTCAGGACAAAAGCCTATGGGGCTGAACACTCAGTGGTCTACCCCTAGTGACCTATTTGCATTAACAAAGCCTCCAGCCTCCAATATTCCACAATCACCCAAAACAGTGCCACCAGCTAAGTCACAACTGTTTGAATGTGAGAGCTTGTGGACGGTGACTCTCAGTCAAACTTTAGAACCTTGTTTTCTTTAGAGCACACACAGTGGAACAGGGTTTCTGGGTCACATGGGGATTTGATGTTGACGTCTTTGCAGAAATCCACAACGACTACGCCGTTTTTACAGTCCCATCAGCTTGTGTCAGGTTCCCCCTTTCCTTCATGTGTGGTCCTCCAGGATGCGGGTCCCAGGGATTGAACTTCAGGTGGTTGGGTTTGGCGGTGAGCGTCTTGGCCTCCTGAGCTGTCTCCCCAGCTCGTCCAGGTTGGTGTTTGAGTCAGAATCCCTTACTGACCTCATTAGACTAGATTGGCTGACTAAACGACATCCCAGGGCCCACGTGTCTTGTGACAGGTTCCATCTGTCAATCATCGGCCTCCCCAGCGAGCCCAGCCCACCAAGGCCAGCGTTTTCACATGGGGCCTAGGATGGAAGGCAGGTCGTCATGCTGTAGGGAAGTGATTTACCACTTGATATGTGTCCTCGGATGCAATTCTCTTTTCTAAAGTGCTGGTGAACCTAGTGGTGAGAGGCAGCGTCCCATTGGTGGTGATTGACGCTAGTTTTGTGTGATGCATGGGGCTGTCTTCATGTCCATTGGTGGCTTCTCATCCGGGGAGAAATGTCTTGTTCCTCTTAAACTCCTGGGTTCAAGCAATTCTGCCCATACCTCCACACCCTCCCACCCCTACCTCCTCTCACCTCCCACCCCTTCCCCCACACCTCCCACCACACCTCCTCTCACCCTCCCATCCCTACCTTCACACTCTCCCACCCCTGCCCCCACACCCTCCCACCCCACCTCCTCTCACCCACCCCTGCCCCAAACCCTCCCACCACACCTCTTCTCACCCTCCCATCCCTACCCTCACACCCTCACACCCTCACACCCTACCCCCACAGCCTTCAGCTCTAACCCCACAACCTCCCACCCCTGCCCCCTGCCACAGTCATCTACAGCTGGGACTTGAGGCCATGTGGCTGTTAACTGTTTTATTTACTTATCCCTTGCTAAGTCAGGGCCAGAACCAGGGCCTCCTACATACTAGGCAAGTCCTTCATCACAGTCTCAGATCACAGAGAATAGATTTTTTTTTTAAATGAAGTCTTGTCTATTAATGAGGCTTGGTGTCATGTTTAAAATCATCTTTACCCAAGCAAAGATGTGAAGATTTCCCATGTTTTCTGACAGAAATGTGATAGTTTTAGGTTTTACATGCATGTACGCCCACAGCCCACCTTGGGTTGCTTTTGCATATGGTGCAAACTACCATCCCACGCCCATTCTTTGCATGAAGGGACAGACAGACACCCCAACATTACCACATGGCCTTTACCACTTTGGCAAAAGTTAGCCATCCGTGGGACTGGGGCTGACGAAGCGCTTGCTCTATAAACAAGAGGATCTGAGTTTGACCCTTAGAGCCCATGTGAAGACGGCAGATGTGCTGGTGTGGCCTGGTAATTCCACCAGAAGGCAGAGACACACAGGGGATCTCTAGGCTCTGGCCAGCAGTACCCTGGATTGTCTAGTTCTAGGTCAGAGTGAGAATCTCTGGCTCAAGAAACAAGGCAGCTTGGGCTTCAGGAGCCACACCTGAGGGTAACCTTGGGGTCCCTACAGGCACTCACGTGAACACATGCAGATAACAATTAGTCATCGTATATGTGAGCATCTGGGCCCAGGCTCACTCTTGCTCTCCCGGATTTTTTGGCCTGAATTTAACCAATACCGTGCTGTTTCATTTTCCATAGTTTTGTAGTGTGTCCTGAGTCCAGCCGTGCAGCATGAGTGTGCGAGCCCTGTTCTTTTCCAAGGTGATGTGAGCGGTTCACATAGTTTTCATATCTCTCCCCTCCTGTCCAGAACTAGGTCTCCTGAAGGGCTGAAGATCATTGTTTTCCTGCAAAGTTCAAAGCCTGGGAGGGTTGCAAATGTGGAAAAAAAAATCTGTCCTAACCTTTTGATCTTGATTCTAGACTAGCTGTTATATTATAGACTAACACCAGGATGCTAGTGTGGCTATCTAATGTTTGAGATGTCATCTGTCAATCATCCACCTAGCCACCCATCACCCATCCACCTATTTATTAATCCATTCACCCACCTTTCCAATTACCCATCTATTCATCCATCCTCTATGTATTCATCATCTATCCATTCATTCATCATCCACACATCTATCAAACATCCATCATCCATCCATCCATCCATCCATCTATAGAATTTATCCAACCACTCATCCATTACCCTTCTATCATCTATTCATAATTTATCCATTCATCAACCATTCATCACTCATGCACCCACTTATCTATCATTTACTCATCTAACCATCCAATCCTCCCACACCACCCATCCATTATTTATCTGTCAATCATCCTCCATCCATCACTCATCCATCCATTCAACCCATCCATCTACCCACCCATCCATTCATCTACCCGTCCACCCATCCATACATTCATTCATCTATCCACCTATCCATCCATCCATCTATCAATCCATCCATCCATCAACCTGTCCATTGAGCCACCCACCCACCCATCCACCCATCCATTCACCCACCCACCCATTCATCCATCCATCCATCCATCATCCATCCATCCATTGAGCCACCCACCCACCCACCCATCCACCCATCCATCCATCCATCCATCCATCCATCCATCCATCCCATCCATCCATCCATCTCCATCCATCCATCCCATCCATCCATCCATCCATCCATCCACCCATTCATCCATCCATCCATCCATCCCATCCATCCATCCATCCATCCATCCATCCGTCTGTCCATCCCATCTGTCCATTCATCCATCTATCCACCTATTCATCCATCCATCCATCCATCCATCCATCCATCCATCCATCCATCCATCTGCCCATCCATCCACATTCACCTATCCATCTATCCATTTACCCATCTACCTCACCTGTAGACATCCCCACCTGACCTGCGTTACCTCTCACCTCACCTGTATACAACAAGGGTTGCTGGGATGTAACATGGCATCCTAGATGAACTCAAACAAGTTTCACTTGTGAACAGGGAATGCTGGGTAGGTGGGTGACATGCCCAGGAGTGCCCACCAGGCTGGAAGGCAGGGCAGAGGGGACAGCTGGCCCTCCCTTTACCCTGACTCTTGCTGTGCTCTCTGTATACCATGCAGCTGGTACATTTCTGATGAGATGCATTTCGGAGCTATAACCAAGCTTTTTTTTTTTTTATCTTTTTCCTTCATTTTCTTCATCTCTGTGGCCTCTGCCTGTCGAGTCAGGGGCCCCAGCTGCCTCAGGGGGACTGTGGACAGAGCGCTAAGAACAAATAAATCAATGGTCTCTCCAGGAGAATGTTGAAAAGCTCACAGCAAAGGCGGTGCTCTGAAAGCTTGGAGGCTTTCTTTGCGAGAGCACAGCTTTTCAAGGAAGAAAAGGGTTTTAGGCAAGAACACAGATTTCATTGGCATAATCTGTGGCGTGGGAGAGGCTGGTGGGGGAGTTTTGTCCTGCCTGAGAGGGGACTGTTGAGGAAGCAGTAGGGGAGGCTGAGAGATCCTGATGTGGTTGGCAATACCAGAAAAGACATCCTGTGTGTGTGCGGGGGGAGGGGTTGTGTGTGCAGCTGAGTGTGCTGTGCATGAATGTAGCCTGGAGAAGGATATCAGGTTTCCTTCTCCATCACTATCCATCCTATCCCTCTGATATATGATCTCACTGATCCTGGAGCTGTGCTCTTAGCCAGCATCCCCAAGCGATCTTTCTGCTTCTGCCTGGCCCACCCCACAGCATTGGGGTTACAGGTGCATGTATGGCCACAACTAGGTTTTTTAGAGTGCTGGGATCCGAACTCGAGACCTAATGCTTGCACAACAAGTACTATTTATTACTCACTGAGCAGCCTTCCGATCCTAGTCCATTCTATATTTGTTTGTTTGTTTGTTTGTGACAGGGTTTCTCTGTGTAGCCCCTGGCCATTCTAGAACTTGCTCTGTAGACCACGCTGGCCTCAAACTCACAGAGATCCATCTACTTCTGCCTCCCGAGTGCTGGGATTAAAGGTGCCACCTGGTTTTTAACTCATTCTTTTTTCTTTTTCTTTTTTCTTTTTTTCGGAGCTGGGGACCGAATCCAGGGCCTTGCACTTGCTAGGCAAGCGCTCTACCACCAAGCTAAATCCCCAACCCCTTAACTCATTCTTTAGAATAGCCCGTGCTTATCCCAGCTTGGCACCCATGGAGAAGAGCCCTCCACCCTGGTTCTAGCATACATTAGGAGCATAGTTCTGAGGCTGTGGTCTCTGCTGGGGCTGGCCTCAAGGTCAGCAAAAGGAGCCTCCGGATGAGCTTCATCTCTGTAGCAGAGTGGCCCTGGCAGCAGAGATAGGATGGCAGCACAGCGGAGGGAGGGGCTGGCCTCTTCTGGCCCTACAGCTTCTAGAGGGACAAAGAAAGGGAAAGGGTCGGCACAGGAGAAATGGCATGGCGTGAATGTCCACCCAGAATGTAAGCCAGCTGGAGATAGCTGTGACTCAGACATGCCAGGGCTCAGGGAGTCTCCTGCAGAAGTTGAGCTCCCACCTGTGACCTTGATCCCACATTGCCTCTCTTGTGCCACATGCCCTTAATCCCTGCACTAAGGAGACAATAATTTTTAATTTATTTATTCTTTTATGTTGTGAATACACTGTCACTCTCTTCAGACACACCAGAAGAAGGCATCAGATTCCATTACAGATGGTTGTGAGCCACCATGTGGTTGCTGGGATTTGAACTCAGGACCTCTGGAAGAGCAGTCAGTGCTCTTAACTGCTGAGCCATCTCTCCAGCCCCTAAGGAGGCAATAAAAGGTGGGTCTTTGTGAGTTGGAGGACAGCCTGGTCTACATAGTGAGTTCCATGCCAGCCAGGACTACATAGTGAAACCCAGTCTCAAAAACAAAAACATAAATGAAATAAAACAAACAAAACCCCGATCACCAAAACAAAACAAGAAAAAACACCCCCCCCAAAAAAAACCCCAAAGAAAATGATCCCCTCCACGTTCCCTTATGCAAATTAGTTTTTTGTCAACTTGACCTAGATCTAGACATACCTGGGAAGAGGGAATCTCAAATTGAGACGTGCCTTCATCAGCTTTGCCTGTTGGCTTGTGTGTGGCAGCATCTTCTTTATAGGAAGATCCAGCACAATGTGGGTAGTACTATCATAATCAGGTTAGCTGAGCAAGCAGGGGAAGCAAGGCAGTTTCCTGCTTCGGTTTCTGACTTCAAGTTCCTGCTTTGAATTCCTGTCTTGACGTCCATCAATGGTGGACTATAAAGTAAAATAAAGCCCAACTCCACACAAGTTGCTTAGGGTCAGTATTTTATCACAACCACAAAGAAGCAAACAAAAATTGGTACCAGAAGTGGGGTGTTGCTGTGTTGGACCTAACCTTGCAGGTTTTATGCCTCAGACACTTTTGTGTGAAGAAGATGAAGACTTTAGAGCTTTGAAGAACTCAGAGCTTAAAGAGTTGTTATGGGGACTTGGAAGATAATGCTGAAAACAATACAGCTAATGAAGACCTGGCTTCTGAGGTTTCAGAAGGAAGGTTGAGAGTCACTCAAAGACACTAACAAGGCTACTCTGTGTGATATTTTGGATTGAGAACCTGTGGTTCTGATCATCTAGGCCTGAAGAGTCAGCTGTGATTAACAAGTGATCAGCACCACTGAAGTGAAACCTTTGCTTTGTTGGGAAAATCAATGCTCGTTTAGCTGGGGCTGAAAAACAAACTGTAGTTAAGAAAAGGAAAAGGAAAAAAACAAGCATCATTGAGGCAAAATCTTCTGGGAAATATTTCCTTAGAAATATGTGTATAGAAGCTGTGATCCAGTGAGGGACCCAAGGCTGCTCACCAAGCCAAAGCTCGACAAACAGTGTGTAAGGATTTCCCACAAGATGCTGATTTGGAAGACATGAAGAGGTCATGGAGAGAAGCTTAGGCTTGTCACTGTGTGGCACGTCAGAGTCTCCCTCAAGAGAGACCAGGAGAGGCCGTTGGTAAGGAACAGCCTCAGTTACAGTGGAGACTCCAGCATATTGGAGATGCCAGGACTGTGGGACAACCACCAAGGAGAGGAGTAGGTGTGAAATGGGACCTATTACATTATGAACGCTGCCGATGGTAGAGCCGCTAAGTGGACCCACCCAAGCTGTTAGGAATCCAGTAGATCATTAATGAGTGCCAGATGTCAGAACACAGGAATACTAGCCACAAAGAGAAAAGGAACAAAAATGAAAAACTTCACTGGAACACACAGGCACAAGAAACAAAAGGACATGCAGATATGGCTGGTGGTATAGGCTTGTTATTCTAGCTACCAGATACTGCGGAGGTTGAATCAGGAGGGTCATGAGTTCAAGGTCAGCCTGGGCAATTTGTATAAAATTAAGTATACAAGTTATCTATATCTATCTATATCTCTATCTATCTATCTATCTATCTATCTATCTATCTATCTATCTATCTATATATATATATTTGTGTATGTGTGTGTATGTGTCTCCAGTGAGATGACCCAGCCTATGAAGTTACTTGCTGTTAAGACCTGAGTTTAATCCCTAGAATTCATGTGGTAGAAGGAGAGAACTGAATAGTGCAGGTCCTTCCGCCTCAGCACATGCAACATGTCACACACACTAAATTAATAAACTGAATTTTTTTAATAGTTAATAAGGCTGGAGGTGTTGCTCCACAATATCTTGTTTGCCTGGAATCCTTCACTGAGGGGTTTGGGCATAGATCAGTCAGTGGCAGAGCCCCTGCCTAGAATCCCCCAGTGAGGGGCTGGGGGCGTGGCTCAGTGGTAGAGCCCCTGCCTAGAATCCCCCAGTGAGGGGCTGGGGCTGTAACTCAGTGGTAGATCACATGCCTAGAATCCCCTGCTAAGAGTTTAAAGGTGTGGATTAGTGGTCCTAGTGTGTGAGGTCACAGATTTGCCCCCCAGTACCATATAAAAAGGAAATAAAAGAGAAACCTGCAAGATGACAATGTTGAACTGCTGTAGGCCATCTCAGACCTGACTAAAGGCTCCTAACAGAAGCTAGTATATATATATATAAAAAAAAACTTCCCAGAATTACTTGTTTGTTCAGAGGCTGGGATACCGTCTCCTTTCTCCATTCCTAGCATCTGTGGATAAACAAGGACTTGCAGAGTGATTTTAGAACTGGATGTAAAGAATGCAGCAGTATTTACAGACCGTTTAAAGAGGTTTCTAAGAATGCTCGGGAGTGGGCATGTTAGCAACCATGTAAACATTGTGGCCTTAAGTGTTTATTGAACGGAAACAATAAGAGCCCAGACAGACCTCCTTAAAGGCTGTTCTTAGCAGCGAGTCTGCAGGTCCTCTTGAAGAGGCTCTTACAGGCAGCGGAAACAATGTATATCAGATGTGTTCTGGAAAAAGTGCTTTGGAAAAAGTTGCTTTGAGGGGCTGGGGAGGTGATTCAGTTGGTGGAGTACTTGCTGTGCAAGGATGGGACCCTGCAGAACCTGCATAAAAATAAGCTAGGATGGATTTGTTAACTCCAATATTGGGGAGCCAGTCATAGTCAGATTCTTGGGGTCATTGGCCAGGCAGCCTAGCCAGAGACAAACTCTCAAAAAAAAACCCCAAAAACCAAAAAACAAAAAAACAGGTAGACAGTTTCTGGGAAATAACAGCCGAGATTTTGTCCGCTGGCCTCCACACAGAAGCATGCACAGATGTGCAGCTATGCCAAGAGTCCATGGTTCCCACTTCCACAAAGGGAGTTTACCAAGCACCCAAAACTCTCAGTGCCTGCAGGTGGCACACCTTGGACAAGGACACACATTAATTGAAAGGTTGTCACCTCACCCTGGGGAATCAGAGAGAACCAGACTGCAAGCACACACGACGGGCTACTTACTCAATATATGCCACAGGACCTCCCTCCTCTTTCTGAAACCTTTTTGAGTGTGTGGTCAAGTTTTAAAAGTAAGTTTTCAAATGTCACCTCGACAAACTAGAATCACCAGGGAAGAGAGGCAGAATGGATAGATAGTCTAGATTGAGTTGGCCCGTGGGGTTATCTTGACTGTAGATCACTGAAATGGGAAAACCTACCCATAATGGGCGGCACCATCCCCTAGGCTTGAGTCCCAGACTGTCTAAGATGAGTTAGCCGAGCTAGCTGAGTGCTAAGCATACATGCTTATGTTTCTCTCCACTCTTGGGTATGGGTGTGAAGTGACTAGATCCTTCTGGTTCCTGCGTTGACTTCCTTGCAGTGATGGACTGGAACCTGGAGTTGTGAGCCTAGAGAAATCCTTTCCTCCAGTATGTTGCTTTCTGTCAGGGCAATTTGAGTTGTGAGGTGAGAGAAATCCTTTCCTTCGGTAAGTTATTTTTTGTCAGGGCAATTTATCACAGCAACAGAGATGAAACCAAGACAGACAGGAACCTCCACCTTGTGCCGTGGGTCAGAACTCTCTTCAAAACATTCACTGTGCTACTTTGTCTATAGTTTAATATCTCTTCTAATAAATCTCTTGCCTCAGAGGACAATCTGCTTCCGTGCCCTCCTCGAACCCTGAGAGCCAAGATCTTACAAAATTGAAGATAGACCCCAGTGATCAATTGCAGGACACCTAAGTCACCTTGAAAGAGTAGAATGTTCCTTAAGAGAGGTGGTAAAGTCACCTTTGGAAAACACAATCGGCCACATCTTCCCAAAGCTGTCTGGGCCCTTCTGTGGAAGTGAATGGGGCCGCTATGGGCTCTGGTTCCTGTGAGATCCTGAAGCTTCCAACTGCCCTTCTCTCTCCCAGAAATCCCTCCATGCCCCCATAGTTCCCACTGGGACAAAGTCAGTTGATAAAAAGCAGTGCTGTGCTGTGGCCTTGGACTGTCCCACCCAAGGTCAAAACAAGTTTATGGTTTGTGCACCTTGGTATGTGGGCTGGGCCAAACTAAGTCGCTTGGTGTGGAACCCCAGACACTCCCTGAACACTAATACAGGTCAGAACATGTCCTATGTTCAACTTTTCTAGAAGGAACATGAAGGGTCTGTCTCCTTCTCCAGGGCCCCTTCATGCTGCATATGGTAGCCCACCCTTTTCATTCTTATTCAAGTATCTCTCAGCTCCGCCTGTGTTTTTTTAAATTAATCTTTATTTTTAATGATGGATATGTGCATGTGAGTGTAGTGCTCACAGAGGCCAGAAGGGGGTGTTGTAGACCATGGAGCTAGAGTTAACAGACGGTCGTAAGCCATCTGACGTGGATGCTGGTGGGCAAACTCTGGTTTTTGGCAAGACCAGCACATACTCTTAACCAGTGGTTCACCCCCTTCCTATTGGGTTTTGAAGATATTTGGAGAATTCCTACCTTGGGGGGACATAAACAACATCTATCCCTTCCTTGTAAGATCCCAATTACAAGCCAAAGTACAAATCTTTTGTTGGGGTTTTTTTTTTTTTTTTTTTGTCAACTTGACCCAAGCTAGGGTCATCTGAAAAGAAGGAATGTCAACTGAGAAAATGCCTCCATAAGATGAAGCTATGGGGAATTTTCGTAATTAGTGATTGACATGGGAGGGTCCAGCCTATTGCAGGTGGTGCCATCCCTAGCTGGACATCCTGGGTTCTATAAGAAAGTAGGCTGAGCAAGTCATGAGGAGCGAGCCGGTAAGCAGCACGCTCCTCCCCCACCATGGTCCCTGCATCGGCCCTTGCTTCTAGGTTTCTTCCCTGTTCTCATTCCTATCACGACAGACTATGGTATGAAAGAACTGCAATCTAAGTAAACCCTTTCCTCCCCAAGTTGCTTTTAGTCATGGTGTTTCATCACAGCAACAGTAACCCCGACCAAGACAATTCCCCTGGAGGAACCACTGAGGGTTACCTTAAAGAAGCCTTGCTAAGGAGTCTACTCTCAATGCAGACGATGGCTTTCACGCAGCCACACACATGAAGCCCCAGGTAACCTTCCCCAGTCTATGTTACTAGAGTCTAGGACCTCATGAATCCATGAGCTGGGAGGGATAGCTGGACTCTCCTGTCCTGCCTCTCTTTCTATGGCAACAGTTCACAGCCTGATTGGGACAGTCAGGTACAAGCTGGTGCTGACCTGATGATGTGGCTGGCTCAGGGTAGTCCTCTTCAACCCAGGGTAAGGCTTTGACTTCTTTCTGGGTCCCAACTTGCCATTTCTGGTGCGATGATGCTGTCTCTCATAGTCATTCTTCCACCTCAAGGCTTGATCATGCCTACCCACCCTGTGGTCACAAGGTCTCTGTCTGTCTGCCTGCCTGCCTGTCTCTCTGTCTCTCCTGTCTCTCTGTCTCTCTCTGTCTCTCTCTGTCTCTGTCTCTGTCTCTGTCTCTGTCTCTGTCTCTCTCTCTCTCTCTCTCTCTCTCTCTCTCTCTCTCTCTCTCTGTTTCTGTCTGTCTCTGTCTCCGTCTTCTTCTCCCTTACCTTTCTCTCCTAAGAAGGCTCACTCAGGAGGGTAACTTGATGTCAGTGCCTTCCCCAAACTTAAGAATCTGACTTCGATTTTTGTTACAGCAGCACCCAACTGGAGAGCCCCTGAGTAGCCCCCTAAAGACAGTCATGGGGACCCCACAGGCAAGTGACCGCATTTCCATTTCCTGGGATGATTTAAACAAAGAGCTGCTCATCCCAGATAGGGCACCAGTGACAGATCAAAGCACAATTCCACCCAGATCCAGCCAATGAGATTACTGGGCTTCCTTATAGAGCATGGATGAGGGGTTACTCTCAGGAGCTTGAGTCATGGCAATGTCCTACCCCATGGTGACCTCATAAATCTACATCACAGACTCCCGTTCTAGTTAACCCTCCACTTCCTGTGTACTCTAACATCTCCCAAGATTACTTGCAGTTAGGAGAGTGCAGGAGGGACCATGGATCAATCACAGTGAGGGACCCTGACTCTCCCTGCCTCCTACTAGGGAGTGTCAATAGTTCATTACCAGCACCTGTTTCTCTGGTACCCCCTATTGTTCCCATCAGTTAGTTGCCATAGCTACAGGGTCCAGGAGGTACCCTCTTCTCCAAGATGGCAAGCACATCATGCCCAGAGGAAAAATGCACGGTATAGGAACAGTCCTTCCATTCCCCAGGGCTCGGTCTTCTACATCAGGGCAATGAGTTAGTCTTGCCTTCAGCAGATGGGGGTCGGAGGAAGATTTACATCGAAGTGTGTGTTAATTTCGACGTTTATTTTGGTTTGTTATTTTATTTTGGTTCACAGAAACAAGTGGTTTGGATATCAGCTGCCTACAATTACGCCACAAATTGGGCTAAAATGTAGCAAATTATGAACAATAAGTGTGCATTGTGCTATCTAACTTCTGGGAGGAAACAGTTTGGAGGGGCTCAGATGAATGGTTCTGCCCCAGGGACTTGCACACTGGAAGCTGCAACCACTGAGTCATTGTGTGGCACCAGCAAGGACCCGGAAGGGGCCAGAGGATCTTCATCCAAAGTGGTGTCCTCTTGTGGCTGGTGACCTCAGGCCCTGGTTTCTCACTAGTGCCTTCATGGTGAGAAATGGCTTCCTCATGATGAGGGCCTTTAGCACCCAGGAAAGGTCTTTGTAGCCTCACCTGGAAGTCACTTTGCCTTCTGAGTTCAGAGGGCACCCGCTGGGATGCCAAGCTTCTTGGGTCTCAGAACAATGCTTTGGATCAGGGACACGTGGATGGTGGGTGATTCAGAGAGACAGTTTACTAAAGAGGGTAAAAGGTACTTCTGGGAGTGGATGTGGGCCGTGAAGACAGCTGAGGGGAAACACTCAGAAACCCCATGCCATATGAATTCTGGTCCTTTATAGGTTGCGCGAGTTGCTTACCAAATTTCTATTTACATATGTATGTAGTTTGACTGAATATATTGATAAGTACCAAGTGTATGTCTAGCGTCCATTAGTGTCAGATGTCCTTGAACTAGAGTTCCAGGTGGTTATCAGCAATCATGTGGGTGTTAGGGACAGAGCCCAGTTCCTTTGCAAGAACAGCAAGTGTTCTTAACCACTGAGCCATCTCTCTGGCCCCACTTGCCTCATTTCTATGACAAATCCTTAAGGAAGGAAAAGTTGGTTTTGGTTCACGGCGCAAAGGTATATTCCATCATCGTGAGGAAGGCATGGTGGCAGGAAAATGAGGCAGCTGGCCCTCACATTCACAGTCAGGAGGCAGAGAGAGAGATGGATGCTTATGCTCAGGATCAAAACTTCAGAATCCCAGCCTAGGGAATGGTGCTGCCCACAGTGAGGGAGGGTTTTCCATCTCAGTTCACTTTATCAAGATAATCCCTCATCAAAACACCCAGAACTCTGTCTCCAAGGCGATTCCAGGTCCTGTCCAGGTGACCTTTCCCCAGTTCAGAACCCTAGCCAATGGGACAGACAGTGCCACCAATATCTAGGGTGGGTCTTTGTGCCTCAAAGACATTCCCAGAGGCTTGTCTCCTAGGTGACTCTGGATCCTATCTGCTGAGTCAGTCTTAGCCATGACTTATTCGCAGAGCCTCTGCCTTCTCTGGGCATCATGGGGCTTTCCCCATCTGTTTTTGTGTGTGTAGCCCATGTGGGGAGAGGTTTCCAATCTTTCTCCTAAGTGGGTTTTCTTCTACGTTCATCTTGGCAGCTCTCTTTCCACAACTCTTCTCTCTTACTTCACCTTGCCATTCAGAGAGCAGGCTGACTGCCTGAAGGTTTAACCTCGGGAGGAGGAGCATCCCAGGTATCAGTTGCGGAGGCTGTCACCAAATGCATGCTGTGGCTGGAAGCACATGAGCTTCAGAGAGCTTGCCCATTCTGTTGGTTTCGATTGACTGTCACCCGGACAGGACCTGGAATCACCTTGGAGACAAAACCCTGGGTGTGCTGATGAAGGATCATCTTGAGTAAGTGAGTTGAAGTGGAAGGCCTACCCTCCTTGTGGGCAGCACCATTCCCTATGCTGGGGCTCTGGACTAAATGAAAGAGAAAGGAGAAAGTGAGCCAAGTGGTGGTTCTCATACTAACTGCCGACGTAATGTGACTCGCCACCTCATGCTTCCACCACCAATAGACGCCCTGGAACTGTGGGCTGAAGTACTCTGCCTTCCTGACATCACTTGTTGGGTATCCTCAATAGAGCAACAGGACAGTAATAAATGCAGATGGATGCTTCAGAGTTTTTCAAGGTGGAGGCTTGTGAACTGTGGTTATTGTATGACCTTTGGCTGGGTGTCCAGGTTGTGTGGGGTCCAGGAAGGTATCTGCAGGTCCCATTGAGGAAGCCAGAGCCAAGGATCAAAGGTCAGTTTGGGTCAGGAAGCAGCAGAGAGGGTAGCAGACCTGGAGATACAGCAGAGTTCATTGGGGGATCTGGACACCAGACTGAGGCACCTATGGAAAGCTGTCATCTCCCTGTGTCCTCTCAAACACAGTTGCTAAGATTCTCCCCCCATGAAAACAGAAGGTACCAACTGGGAGAAATGTTTCCAAATATTTATCCAACAGAAGACTTGCATTCTGAATATGTAAAGAACATTTACAGTTCATTAACAGGAAACTAAGAACATGAGGTTTTAAAATGCTCTAAATGTTTAAACAGATACTTCATTCCTTAAACACATAGGGAGGCCGGGAACATGGTTCAGTGCAATCACAAGGACCTCATTTTCAATTCCCAGCACTCATATAAGAAGCCAGACTTGGCCTCTGCAATCCCAGCAGTGGGGGAGGCAGAGGCACGCAGATCTCTGGGGTTCACTGGCCTGCTAGTCTAGTCAATCAGAGGGCTCAGTTTCAATAAGAGACCCTGCTGCAAAAAATAAAGTGGGTAGAGATTGAGGAGGACACCTGATGCCAACCTCTGGCCTCCACGTGAATCCACACACACATGCACATGCACGCACGTGTGTACAACAGAAACGCACTAGCTTTTTTTTTTTTTTTTTTTTTTGAGCTGGGGACCAGACCCAGGGCCTTTGCGCAGTGGCAAGCAAAGCGCTCTACCACTGACTAAATTCCCAACCCACGCACTAGCTTTTAAAAAGGAAACCAGCACACAAAAAAGTAGTTTCTCACTAAATCCAGGTATCCAGATCACGCCTACCATCCCAGTGCTGATTCGGGCGGCTGAGGCAGGTGACTGGAGAGTTGGAGGCTACTCTGGGCCACACACAGTATGGCCTCATTAAAAAAAAAAAAAACATAAACAAAAACTGTTCAGTGTTATCAATCACCAGGGAAATATGCATTAAAACCACAATGAGACCTCAGGCCCCTCATGTTAGAGTGACTAAAGTCAAAAGGTCTGACATATAACAAATGTTGGCAAGGATATGAGGTAACAGGCAGGCACTCCTATGTGGACTGCTAATGGAGAAATAGAGATGCTGTGACCAGCTTGGGGACATTTGGAATCTCTGAAAGAATGAGACATACCCATAGCTTGCAGCCACCACCTCCTAAGGACCCAACACTAAGTATCCGCCCACACTAAAACAGAAATGTGCAAATTCATGACGTACCATTTGCCTGTCTGAGCTGTGGGATTCATTTAGTTGAAGGGTAGTAATGACTTACATGACCCGTCCCTTGGGATGCACTCAACCAATGATCTATGATGTCATTTTTGTGTCTTCTGTGCTATTTCAAATAGGGAAGGAGAAACTGAGGCATCATAAATACAGAATAGCAATAAGGATCAGCTGCAGGTCAGTGTCCAAGCAGGGCCCAGTACCAAGGTCCCTTCTCGCTTCTTCCTGGCTGGGCCATGTCTCTGCTAGACAGTCTCTATGCCTCCCTCTGAGGCTTAGGGCGGTGTTAATTGGGCAGAATCTGGACCGAGTCCTCTCACAACCACCCTGCTAATAAGCAGCCCATTACACATAGGCGGGAGCTGCCAGAGCCCTCGCTGGGTCGGGCTCAATTAATTCAAACAAAAGGAGACTATGAAGCTCTCATCTAGCGGGCTGGCTTGACAGGCGCGGCGGCTGGGGTCAGCGGGCTTGGGGAGGCTTCAGGTGGCCCCTTTGAAAACTCAAACTTTGAGGTCCCCATGAGGACCGGAAGATGCGTGGCCTCCCACTATAGCCCAGAGAGGAGGAGGCCCAAGCTGGTTCGAAAGCTTGGTCGGTGGGTTCGATTAGGGAGGTGGGCGGGGCTAGGGAGTTGGGGCTGTGCAGGTCTGACTATGCGGGCCTGTTTGAACAGGTCTGCTCTTCTTTTCCGTAGCCATGCCTATTTATCAATTCACCTGAAGTCAATGCCTTAAAATAATGAGTCTTCCATTCAGGGGAAATATAATAATAATAATAATAATAACAACAACAACAACAATAATAATAATGATACTCAACCACTGTCCCCACTCCAAAGCCTCCCTGGAAACCTATCAGAGACAATGAAGAGAGCAAAGAGGAAGATGGGGACAGATGGGGAGGTGAGGAAATGAGGAAGGCAGGAAGATAATAATAATAATAATATAATGATAATATATTAGCTTATATAATGTAATCTATAATAAATATATAATAATAATTATCATTATTATTATTATTGGGACAGGGCAGCTATGCAGCTTAGACTGGCTTGGATCTGAAGACCCTCCTGCCTCTGCCTTCTGAGAACCACTTTGCCCGGCTTAGGTGAGTCTGGTCTCTACTCTCATGACAGTTTGAGACAAGCAGCCCCTTCCCCTGGAGATGAAAGGCCCTCGGTCAAGCATGTACACTGCTCTGGGCTGAACATGGAAGCTGGCTGAGACCTGCTCCTACGATCCAAGGTGTCCTAAAGGGCGGGTGGGTTCCTAAGACGGTCCATTACAGAACTTCCTGTGACACCTCACCCCTGCAACACTGTATTGGTCCAGGACATGACAATACCAGATCAGGGTCAGTGACTCGTTGTTAGGCTGTGGTCGGAGGCAGCCACCCGCTGCCAGCTAGCCCATCCCCCACTCACCTCTCCTTTCTCAGAGCATTGATGACTGTCCACACCCCAGGGTGTCTAGGCTGGGCTCTTCCAGGTCAGCTGGAGTCACCAGCGCATCCCTAATGTCTGTCCCAGGCTTTTCTATGCACTACGGACGGATCTTCACATCCTACAAAGGCCAGCATGGAGGTCCAGGGTGGGAAACAGATTACCAGTGACACACAGCAGGGCTTGGAGGTCACCTTGGCTTTTTGCCCTCCCCCGCACCCGTTTTTGTAAACCATGATGACTTTTTTTTCTTTTCTTTTTTTTCGGAGCTGGGGACCGAACCCAGGGCCTTGCGCTTGCTAGGCAAGCGCTCTACTACTGAGCTAAACTCCCAACCCCCCATGATGACTTCTTGAAGAAGGGTCTTGGGGACTTGATCCGGGCCTCAGGCCATAAGCAAGGGTTGCCTTCACCATCAGAGTGGTGAGGGGTGAGGGCAGGAAAAGGCAAGGGCTGGGCAGGGGTCTTCGCCTGCCTGACTCTGGTCTTTGCCTTGGGCTCCTTTTTGGCTCTTATAAACAGGGTGTGGACTCCTGCCTCCTGGGGTACATGGCCATAGTGAGACAAGGTAGAGGCATTCTCACCCCAAAACTCTCTGGATGCAGACTGAGCCAGTTGGTGGGGAACCCCCAGGCTCTGTCCTAAAGGTGGGAGACCCTGTGTCCCTCAGCTGAGCCCTTCTGCTCCTGACTGACTCAGCTTGGCCCCTGCCCAGCTCTTCAACTAAACAAGTTCAAGTCCTGAAGAGTCACTAGATGCATAAAGTTGGTGGGGGAGAAAAATCTGGATATAAATAAGTATTCCTGGGGCACTCCACCTCCTGCAGGCATGAACTTTGAATAATTGGAGAGAATTATGCCGAGGACTAATCAAAACTTTTTTTTCCACTTGCTAATTACCTCTGGGCTTCATCAGTGTCAGAGTCTAATCAACTCCAGACATCTTAATTGACCCTTGGGAAATGCCAGAACCGGAGGGCTTTGGTGTCACAGTGAGGGGGGCTGGGAGCCGGGAGGCTGGGGTCCTGGCTGGAGCCACCTTGGCCTGGGGAGGGGGGCTGTCTCTGGGGTGGGGCAGGGCAATCTGCTGGCTCTGATCACTAGGGAAGAAACCTTGCTCTGTCCTGCAGGCCCTCGGATGCCACCTTCCATATCTGCTGTGGGGTTAGCCATTGCATGGATGGAGTTCAGGTAGGGTTTGTTCTGGGTGGTCCTGGGGGTCTGGAGGACATTAAAAACATCGGTGCTGGGCTGAGTAGCTCTGGGATTCTCCACCTGAGAGTGGGAATCAGGCGCAGCTCTGGCTGTCTGCAGGTGGAAAGAGAGCTTGATTTCTTTTTCCCTGAATGAAGTCATTTGCTCAGGATGAAAGATCTCTCTTCTAAGAACAGAACTCAGCCCTGGGAAGAAGCCCCGGGAGGCAGAGTCCTGGGAAGCGGGTAGGCTTGGGGAAGTGGAGGACTTGGTAGGGAGGGAGAGAAGAGTGAGCCCTGTGTAGGTGGTGGGGTCCGGGAAGTCTCTCTCGTCCTCTCTGTCCCCTGCCTCCTTCCTGCCGGCTGCCTGCCTTCCTCCTCATTTCCTCACCTCCCCATCTGTCCCCATCTCCTCTTTGCTCTCTCCATCTGTCTCTCCTAGGGTCTCCAGGGAGGCTGTGGAGAGGGGGCAGCGAGGCTGCTCTGGGTACACAGCTGGGTTTGGGAGGTTGATGTCACCCCAGGACTGGCTGGTGGTCCTTCATGGTGCCCTCTGGGGTCCCCCATCAGGAAGAAGGCCCAGGTACTTCTTTATGCTAAATAACCTGATATTTTAGCTACTGCCTGTGACTCTCTGTAGTCTTAGAGAAAGAGAGTTCTTTGCCTAGGGAACCAGTCTAGCCCGCATAGCTCCAGTCAGCCAGGCCCAGGGTCATTTCTTTACGATGGTTAGGAGAATGTCCTTGACCTCAGTACAAAGAGAACTCAGGGTATTCTTGGGAACTATTGATTTTGTGGTACTGCTGATGGAAATCAGGGCCTCTAGGCAACTATTTGTTGCTGAGCCACGCCCCAGTCCCTCACTGGGGATTCTAGGCAGGGGCTCTACCACTGAGCCACGCCCCCAGCCCCTCACTGGGGGATTCTAGGCAGGGGCTCTACCACTGAGCCACTCCCCCAGCTCCTCACTGGGGAATTCTAGGCAGGGGCTCTACCACTGAGCCACACCCACAGCCCCTCCCTGGGGGATTCTAGGCAGGGGCTCTACCACTGAGCCACGCCCCTAGCTCCTCACTGGGGGATTCTAGGCAGGGGCTCTACCACTGAGCCACGCCCCCAGCCCCTCACTGGGGGATTCTAGGCAGGGGATCTACCACTAAATCACACCCCAGCCCTCTATTTTAAGAGGAAGTTGTCTGAGTTGTCCCTGCGGATGTGGAACTGTGTAGTCCGGTCTGGTCCTAATCCTATAACCCACCTGTCTCAGCCTACCGTGAGTAGCTGTGACTGTTTGAGACATCTGTTCTTGCATTTCCTCTGTCTGTTTGGCGTTAAGTCTTAGTTTCCAAGTACAGCCCCACACTGTGGACACACAGAACTATTCAGTGTCTGGCGCTTGTTGTGTTTGTTGGGGTTGCTCAGACAGGAATGGAGGCTGTCCGTGTCCTGGTGGGCACGCACAGGATGCCCCGAGTTCAGCCCCTGCCCTGGGAGGGAATCCATGCACCGAGGGTCTGTCTGCCATATCTTTGAACTTGAGCAGGCCCTCTGTCCAGCACAGACCCCCCCGCACCAGGCCTCAGCCCCCTGGATGGCCCAGCTTGGCCTCTTTGGCCGGCAGGAGCCATCCATCTCCTCTCTGTGATGGATGTGATCTGTCCGGGTTTTTTTTTTTTTTTTTTTTTTTTTTTTGTGCCCGCTGCTCTTGCTGTTTCGGTGACAGAGTAATGTTTATAGGTTCCCAGGGCACGGCCACCCGCCTTCTACCCACTCTCCCACCCGCCCTCCCCTCCCTGTCTGTTAGAGTTACTCTCGGTGGTATCAGGCCAACCACGGGTTATCTTCCTTCCCTTAATTTGCAGTCCTATTTTTTTTTTTTTTGAGTGTTTGGGGGAGTGCCCCTGGAATGAGGCAGACATTTCCCTGGTGAACCTTTTTTAAAAATAAAAACCGTCTTTTATGATTTCCCCTCCCCACTCACTGTCAGCCTCTGCATCTGTTTCCTTATCAGGGTGACTTCGTTTGTCCTCTCCTGGCCCTGCCTCTTACCCACAGTGACACACCCAGGGATGGGGGAATCTTGGCCTCAGGGTTGGCTGAAGAACCTAAAACCCTTCTGTACCTCATCAATGCCTCCTCCTGGACTCTTCCCAGCACCTCTGCTGGCATGCCTTCCCTGTAGGGTCCGTGTGAGGGCATTTTATCTTGAGTTACAGTCTCACCATCTTTATATAGACACAGACTTAGGACCATTAATCATTCATTCATTCATTCATTCATTCAACAAACACTTCCTGAGAGAGCTCCCCTTTTTCCTGTGTATGTGTGTGTAGTGTGTATGCATACGTGTGAGGGTCTGTGCATGCATGCGTGTGTGTGTGTATCTGCGTGTGTGCATGTTTGTGCATGTGTGTGTGTGTGTGCGTGCATGAGTATGTGTGTGCATGTGTGTGTGCGTATATGTGTGCTTTTGTGTGTGCGTGTGTGCATGATTGTGTGTGTTTGTGTGTGCGTGTGTGCATGATTGTGTGTGTCTGTGTGTGCATGTGCATGTGTGTGTGTGCGTGTGTGTGTTTGTGTGTGAGTGTGTGTGTGTGTGTGTGCATATGCATGTGTTTGTGAGTGTGTTTGTTTGTGTGTGCATGTGTGTGTGTGCATGTTTGTGTGTGTGTGTTTGTGTGTGCTCGAGCACTGAGGCCAGAGGTCAGTGTCCAGTGTTTTGCTCAGTCTCTTCCCATCTTAGTTTTTTGCATGTGTGCATGTATGTGATAGCATGTGTACTGATGCTATATCTGGAATCATCTCAGTGGCTCCGCTGCTTTATTTTTTTCTTTGATTTTTGATTTTTCAAGATAGGGTCTGTCTGTGTAGCCCTTGCTATCCTGGAAGTAGCTCTGTAGAGCAGACTGGCTTCGAACTCACAGAGCTCCGCTTGTCTTTGCCTCCTGAGCGCTGGGATTAAAGGCGTGTGGCACCACTGCCCGGCTTGCTCTGGGAATCCCATCTCTGCCTGCTGAGGTGGGCTGCCATCTCCAGCCAGCTTTGACGTGGGCTCTGGGTGTCCTCTCACTGCTTGCACAGCTTAGATGCTGACTCATCCCCTGGCTTCCTGAAGATTTTATTATGCCCCAAGAAAAGCCACACACATGTCTAGACCTCGTATCCCAGTCTACCCATCTATCAAAGATGTCTTCCCTCTATGTTCATAAACTAAAGCTCTGGGCTTTCCTGTGATTTTGCTGTGCAACACCAGGCAAATCACTAGCCTCTCTGAGCTTTCTTCTCCTCCCATTTCTGTGAAAGCGAAACCTGGGTGCTGGGTACCCTCTGCCCCGGGCAACACATTTTCCTGCTGGCCCTCAGGTGACACCTGTTCTGAGCAGCTTTGGCCTGGCCCAGCCTTTTGTGGCTGCCTGCCAGTCACCAGGAGCAGCTATCTCTGTGTGGGGCACTTCCCCCAGGTTGCCATGCCTAAGTGTCTAGCCAGCTGGGCTCTGGAACCCTCATTCAGGTCAAAGAGAGAGCACGTGATTCGATCTTGGGTGACCCTTCTTGAGGGGGCTCCGCCAGGCTTCAGGATGGGGTGCTTCAGAGCCCAGGGTTACAGAGGGTCAGGTCTTGAAACAGGCTCAGGAGCAAGGCATCTGTCCACACAGCTTCTCCTTACACGCTAGAGGAGGTCATCATGAATATTTATGAGCTCATGAATATTTATGACAGCTGTGATGCCACTCTCTACCCTCCCGCCCTTGTTCTCCATTGTGGCTAAGTCCCCCAAAGCCACATATTTCTGTGGACCCTGCCTGCCATGCAGCAAGGCACAGGGAATGCTAGGAGCCTTCTTGAGCACCCTACCTGAGCGAAGGAGGGGAGAGTCCCAGCTTTCTTCCCGTCTTGGTGGATGTAAGTTTTTCTATTTCAGAGAGCTCTGAGCTGGGCACACCTTGGCCATTCACCAGAGGAAACCCATGGAGGCCAAGCCCGGAGTGAAGGCCAGAGTGCAAGCTGCAGAGTGCCTCTGTACCCAGAGAAGCCAAGTTTTGCTCGAAAGTCCTGCAGGCTCCGGTTTTTCAAGGTGTCTGGCCCCATCTACCTACAGAGTGGACCCTCCTCCAGGCTGACATTGTCCACAGGTTGACCATAGAAGGTGACCGATGGCTGAACTTACAAACAAGAGCACTCTTTCTTCAGTGCCTTCTCGAATGTTCCAAGATGCTTGGCGTGCCTGCTCCAATGTCTAGCAAGCATTTCCTACCCACATCGTTGTGTGCTCAGAGCTCGGGGGCCTCTGTGTGAGCCTTCCACACAACAAGCCTAAAGTCATGACCCTGTCTTCCTAAGCCCATGGCGAGATGCTGGGCTCTGAGCCCACGTTCCCAAGGTCACACAGCGAGATATGGTGGGATTGGAGCCTCTCTCAGTGGGTGCTAACGGCCACCTTCCAGGGTGGAGGGAGGATGGATGTCCCCTTATACTTTGAATCTGGCCCAAACTGACCCCGTGGGAGCTTCATGACCGAGACCCAGGCTGCTCCGTGCTGTTTGCCTAAATATGTTCAACCTCTGTCTTCCCATGGGACCGACGCAGCCACCGCCAACATCTGTGGGGACAACAGCACTGGAATGCCTAATGAGAGTTCGACGTGGCCTTGCTGTGGAGCGGGGCTGGGACAGATGGCCCATCATTATCTATCTTTATTAATTACTGGCTCCCCGGGCAGCGATTGGCTCCTAAGCTCAGCCTCGTCGGAGGCTTCTGGAAGAAAGAAACAGCCCTTCGCTGAGTACAGCACGCCTTTCCTCCCGCTGCCTTTGAGGCCACAAAAGTTTTGGCACCATGAGGTCCCTGGGGTGTTGGGCTAGACCAGGAGAGAGGAACAAACATAGCAACTCACAGTTACTTCAGGGACCTGAGTGGATATGTGCAGAGAGAGGCAGAGATACCCACTCCCAGCCCACACAGGATTGTGGGCAGCAGCCAGGATCTGGTCAGCCCTGCTCTGGCCTTACGTGTGCATATTCTTGTGTGTGTGTGTGTGTGTGTGTGTGTGTGTGTGTGTGTGTGTGCGCATGTGCGTGCTTGTGAGTGTTGGTGCACGTGTGTATGGAGGCCAGAGGTTGGTGTGACATATCTTTCTCAATCCCTGTCCACCTCGCTTTGCAGATTAAAAACAAAGAAGTCTGTGCTTATTTCTCATATGTGTGCAAGTGCCCAGGGAGCTGGAAGGGGTGTCAGATCTGCAGCCGGAGTTACAGGCAGCTGTGCACTGCCCGACGTGGGGCTGGGAATCAAGCCAGGGCCCTCTGCAAGAGCAGGCTGTGCTCTTAACCCGATAACCACTGAGCCATCCAGCCCCTTGGGTTTTGTCTTTGTTTTGCTCCGGTTTGGTTTGTTTGTTTGAGACGGGGTTTCCCTGTGTAGCTCTGGCTTTCCTGGAACTCGCTCTGTAGACCGGGCTGGCCTCAAACCCAGAGATCTGTCGGTCTCCGCTGCTCGCGTCCCCAACACTGGATTTATAGACACCACCACTGTGCCTGGCTTTTCTGTGAGGGCCAGGGATCCACACTTTGGTCCTCATCCTTGTGCGCCAAGCACTTTACCAACTTCTACCTCCCCTTCAGTCCTGGATTCCCAGTGTGGGGGTCTTGGGGACCCACAGAGCTCTGGAGTCTCATTCTGCCCCACCTTTCGCATCTGCCCTGGGGCGCCTTGGGTCCCAAGCTCAGCTCAGCCATAAAACGTTCAGAGAGGCTCAGTGTATACCTTCCCACTTTCCCTCCCCTGCTGTGTAAATGCAAGGACCTCCTTGTGGTGTGAGTCCTAGCTTGCAGTGACACTGATATCCCCCCTGCCCTCCAAGAAGCCAATAGATGGGTCACCAGGGAAAGAGTCCCTCTGGGCTCTGGGTTCAGATTCTGTTGCTGGAGCCAGAACCAGGCATCCCTGGACTGCCAGGGCCGATGAGGCTGCAGGTACGCCTGCCAGGCTTGACACACCCCCAGCTTGTGTGCAGCCCGTTCGTCGGGAGGTGACGGGACACGAAGCGTAAGATTTCCAGTCAGTAAAAAGTGCCGAGGAGGCTTTTTCTACCCTGTCTGCCACACGGGTAGGCGTTTTATTTGCTGCCCGTTTGACAGCTTGTCAGAAGCAAGGCCTTGCTTGCATGAGTCCCTGGTGCTGCCAATTCGATGAGGCGATGCTGGCCAGCCTCTGTGAGGGGATGAGAGACTGAGAGGACCCTCTGGGCCCCAGATCCATCCTGAGCTGGAGTGTAGAGACAGGAAGAGCCACTTGGGACTGCTTGTTTGAGTCACCATAGGAAAAAAAAAAATCTAATCTCTCATAGCGCTATGGGGCGGGAGGGTGTGCAGACAGGGTCAGCTCCCCCTGGGGGCCTCTCTCAGGTGCTCATAGGTGTGTGTGTCCCCTCCTGTCCTTGAATGTCAGGCTTTCCTGTGAGCATCTGTGTCCTCATTTCTTCTTCAGGGCTGTGGGTCAGAGGTTAGCCTCAGGTGTCCCTCTGGGATTATAGGCCTGAACCTCTATACCCAGCTTCTGTACGCGGATTGCAGGGATCAAACCTAGGTCCTCCTGTTTGCAAGCTGAGCACAGAGTAAGCCACCACTCCAACCTCTGACTCCCTTTCCTTAGGAAAACCTGAGGCCCATTGGAAAATTGGCAATCTACGTGAAGGATATGTCTCTAATGTACTCTCATCCTGAAGTTCAGGGCCAGGGCTTCAAAACATAAATTCAGAGGGAGGATCCAATTTGACTCTGATTCAGCCATCTTCCCTGAGTTTTCCTGATGTCTTGCTGAGTGATTCTAGGTAACCAACCTCCCACCCCCGCCAACCTCTACGTTCTTCAAATGGGCGGCCAGGATCCCTACGGCTCATCCTCATGCAAACTGTGAAGGACGGCATCCAGAGGGGCCGTCAGGATGGAAGAAACGAAGGCTGAGGAACCATCACGGTCACCACAGAGCTGAGGGTCCCAGTTGGGGATCAGACTCGGTTGAAATGTTCGAGCACGAATTCCAACCCTGTCTGGCTGTGTGACTGACCACACGAAGGTAGTTTGACCTCTCTGTCTTGGTTCCCTAATGTAGCAAATGGAGCTGGAAGGGGAGCGAGTGAGTGGACAGATGTGGCACATCTGCTGAGCAATGGGCAGGCGGAGAACAAGTCCAAGCTTGGTCCAGAGGAGGGAGCGGGAACCGGCTGAAGAAAGCTTTGAGCCCTGGGGAAAATAGCATTCTGCACACATCAAGGAACTTTGGGGATTTTTCCGGCAGAGTCACCTGAAAGGTAGGGTGACACTGGAAGTTGTGCCACCACAACACTGGTAGGGCTCTTGGTGGTGATCCAGAGTGGGTGAAGGTACAGGGAGGGACATGTGGCAAGAGGAGACCCATGCAGGGTTCCTTGAGAGAGTGAGAAGGAAAAGGGCTGACTCTAGGCTACGTGGTCTGGGGCTGGAGGCTGTGATCCCAGAACTCAGAAGGCTGACTCAGGAGATGCCACAGTTCGAGAGTAGCCCTGGTAACTTAGAGACCCTATCTCAAAATAAGAAAATGAGGGCTAGGATGTCACTCAGTGGTAGAGCCCCTGCCTAGAATCCCCCAGTGAGGGGCTGGGGGCGTGGCTCAGTGGTAGAGCCCCTGCCTAGAATCCCCCAGTGAGGGGCTGGGGCGTGGCTCAGTGGTAGAGCCCCTGCCTAGAATCCCCCAGTGAGGGGTTGGGGTGTGACTCAGTGGTAGAGCCCCTGCCTAGAATCCCCCAGTGAGGACTGGGCAAGGCTCAGTGGTAGAGCCCCTGCCTAGAATCCCCCAGTGAGGGGCTGATTTAACTTAAGAGCCTCTGAGTTAGGTAGTCAAGAGAATAAGACAGAAGGCTTAAATGGGTCTCCCAAATTGGGAGGAAAATATCTTCAAAATAGTCTTTCAGTATTTTTTCAAACAATAAAAATCCTATGGAACTGCCGGGGAAGTAGTGGTGCACACCTTTGATCCCAGCCCTCAGGAGGCAGAGGCAGGCAGGTCTGAGTTCAAGGCAGCCAGGTCTATAGAGTGAGTTCCAGGAAAACCAGGACTACACAGAGAAGCCCTGTCTCATGAAACGGATAATACTCAAACCAAATGTCCTCCAGGAAGTCACCTAGTTTGCCTAGGACAGAAGTCTTCTCACCTCTGCAGGGCCTGCAGGCTATAAGGACTATCGTTTTCCAGGCTGGGTGATCTCGGGTCAGTAGCTTGACATCTCTGAGCTTTAGCTTCCCTTTGTAAAACAGATGAATGAGTTTCACTTTTCGGGCTGCTGAATTTAGTAAAGGAGATGGGGGTGTCATGGACTTGGGGTGTTGCTTGGCAGTGTGCCAACCTTTATGGAGGTGATCAAGGCTAAATGAGGGCATTGGGGTGACCCTAATCCATTGTGAATGTGTCTTTAAGAGAAGGGAGAATCTGGGCCCAGAAGACACAGAAAGGAAGAAAGTGAGAGAGCTGGCAGCCACAGAGAGCTAGACACAGCTGTTTATCTGGGAAGGGAAGGAGGCGAGAGGCAGGGTGCTTTTCCACAGCATCCCTGGGAGGTAACAAGGCCCTTGTGCACCTTGGCTGTGAGTCCACTGTCAGCTGTGAGTAGTCACACTTCTGCAGCATTAGCAGCGTGTCGTCCCATTGTGGTTGCTCCAGAGTGCTGACACAAGCCTAGGTATGTCAGGGACCGTGCCCTGAGAGCTGCCAACTCCTGGTGATTTTAACCTAGCACTCTGTCTGCACTTGTGTTTTTCCACATCACTCTGTGCCCTGGAACGCAGGTATTGGTGGCACCTGCTCACTCCTTTGCAGCCTAGATAAGAGTGAGAAGAAACTTGATTGTTGGTGGACAGCAGTATACACACACAAACAGATGCACAGCTATTTCTAGCATGTGTATGCACACACATGCATGCATGTTACACAAACCATGTGTGCAAAGCCCCCAGCAATGCATGTATACACACCTGTATGCATTCATATATGTGCATGTGCACATAGGCACCCTCTGCAATGTACGTATTATGCACACAATCATACAACATATGCATGCATAAGGCGCGCTGAACACACATCACACACAAAACCATTCAGCACACACACATGTACTCTGTATGCACATCTGCACACATACACATGGAGGTCCCAGTACAAACATGTCCAGATACAAGTTATACCACATGTATCTCTACACAGGGCTCCCATACGTACATATGCACACATATGCAAACATACAGACATGTCATGTCCACATGCACACATATGCAAGCAGACATTCACCAACACATGTATGCTTGGAGATCATTAGCCTAGAGCTGGGGAAGTTCTCATAACCTTTCTCTTCCCTCGCCAGCATTTGAGTGAAGCCATACCTGGTACGTGTCACCAGACACAGGCTATAGGCTGAACACACTTCTGGGCAGAGTGCTCAGTGGGAGTTCCAAAGTGCCTACTGTGAGTAGCTACTCTGAGCACCTACTGTGTGTAGAGCAGAAGCTGATGACCTGACCAGCATGACCCCAAAGAGGTCACAGTGAAAAGTCCATAAAATGGTACTTGAAGCATCTGACATCAAAGGAAGCAGGAGGTGTGCACTGAGTTCAAACCCACATGTATGGCCCTTCCTTCCATCCAGACTTCAGGAGCCCTTGGGCCCCATGGCTGAAAGCCCTGTGACCCTCTGTCTATGCTCCTAGACTCCTCTCGTATCTCCCTTCCTGGAAGAAACCCTGCTGCCTGTTGCTGTTAGTATAAAATAAAAGACCTGTGGGCCCCATCTACTTAAAAGCTTGCAAAATGTCACTTTTGTTACCTTCTCATTAAGACCCATTTGAGTCAGAATTGGAATGAATGGCTGAGATCAGGAAACACATCTCGCACTGCCGGTTTCTCCTTCCCCTCTGAGGAGAGCAACCCCAGTCTTCCAAATGTCATGAGGTCATGGTGGGGGACAAAGAGGGTACCCATCCAGCCCCTGGTTCTTCCTAGCCTCTCCCCAGTCTCGGTCAGCCCTGCCCACCCTTGCAGGGCCAGAGAACCCCAGGCACAGGAATAGCATCTTTCTCACTCTCTTCTTCTGTCACACCTTCATGCTGTAAAGCACACTTTGGTTGGATAAGATTGTGGCCCCAGCTGTGAATGGCGCTGGTGAGAGCAACCCATTCATGTGGAGGCTGCTCAATGGTATGGGAGGATGAGGTGGGGAGAGAAGCTGAGAAAGCCAGTGTGGCAGGCTGTGGGATCAACTTCGATGTTCTTGGAAGAATGCCTGAGTTGAAGGTGAGTACGAACAAAGGCGAAAGTCAGGCAGGGATGCGGGTTTGTTATCCCAATTTCTCAGCCTGGGCTACTTGGTGAGACCTTGTTTAGTAACAGGGAGACAACAAGAGGGCTGGGCAGACAAAGCCAGGAAGACAGTTCAGTCAGGAAAGTGCATGCGCATAAGCACAAGGGTCCGAATTTGATCCCCAAGAATTAGGTCAAATGGTCGAATGTCTGTCTGTCTGTCTGTCTGTCTGCCTGTCTGCCTGTCTGCCTGTCTGCCTGTCTGCCTGTCTGCCTGTCTCTCTCTCTTTTACACACACACAAATCTAAAAAGATAATAGCAAAGATTGACCTAACCATAAAAGCAAACGCTCGCTCGAGGGCCAGGAGAAAAGCTCAGGGAGGAAAGTGCTTCAGAAGCATGAGCCACAGTGCGATTCCCCCGCACCCATGGAAAAGAGCCTGGTGTGGTAGTGTGATCTTGAAATCCTAGCACTGAGGAGGTAGAGACAGGAAGATTGTTGAGATTCATTGCTGGCCAGCCTAGCCTACTGGGCAAGCTCTGGCCAGTGAGAGAATCTATTTCAAAAACAAGGTTGTTGGGTTCTGAGGGATGACACTTGATGTTGACCTTTGGCCTACACACACACACACACACACACAAACACACACACACACACAGAAATACAAGAAATATACACACATGCATATGCAGATGTAAACACATATGTGCACGCATGCACACAGATGCACACATATATGTATGTATACACTCAGATACACATATGCACATATACACAGGTACACATATGTACACAGATACACAAAGATACACACACATACATATATACAAAGACACAAACACATACACAGATATACAGACACACACCTACACACATGAATGCATACACATGGATACACACATACACATAGATATACATGCTTACAATACGTATATATACATATACACAGACACACATGCACAGATATACACACACCTATATACACATGGATACATACACATACATGTATACACACATATACATATATACACACATACATACATATATACACACATACACATATACATACATGTATACACACACACACACACACACACAGAGACACTTACAACCTTAAAGAAGAACTTTATTTTGTTGTTTTTTTTTTCTTTTTTTTTGAGCTGGGGACCAACCCAGGCCTTGCACTTCCCAGGGCAAGCGCTCTACCACTGAGCTAAATCCCCAACCCCAAGAACTTTATTTTTAAGCAAAGGGTGCTCATTTGTGTCACCAAGAACTCAAGAAATTAAGAGAAATATGGACTTCATTAAAATTCTCTGAGCTGCAGACAGCTCTCATGAAGACAACCCACAGGGACAGAGAAGACACTTGCAAGTGATACGCCTAATGAGAGACTTGTGTCTAAACTATGTAAAGAACTCTGACAACTCAATAATAAGAAGATAAATATCCTGATTTTAAAATGGGCAAAAATATGAATATTCATCCATCCAAAGAAGATATGTAAATTTCCCATGCATGCACCGAAAAATCCCTCAGCACCAACAGCCAATGGCGGAAATGCAAATCGTGGTCATAATGAGACAGCATCTTACATCCTCCAGGATGGCCATCCTCGAAAATGACACAGAGGGTGTGGTGTGAGTGCGGAGGTGTGGGAAATGCTGGGCTCCTCTGGGAACGGGTGAGCTTCTTCGGAAGATTGAACATGGGATATTTTGTCATGTAACACATCGAGGGCTAGGTGTATATACCCAGAGGAAATGAGACCATATGGCCACACAAAAAACTATAGAAGTATTGGAGGAGAAAGCACTCCGATATCTTTCATTTGACATGAACAAGTGGTGAGTGTGGCACGCCCATGCACTGCAGAACAACCCAGCAATGGAAGGGAACGGACTCCTCATGCTTGTATTTGACCCTCAAATACAATGTATGTGTGTATGCATGCATGTGTGCGTGCGTGCGTGCGTGCGTGCGTGCGTGCGTGCGTGTGTGTGATGGAATTTCCTTTTCAGGTGGTGCAATGTCCTGAAATCTGATGGCGCTATGGTCACGCAATGCTATGGTGTGTGTGTGTGTGTGTGTGTATGACATCTATATGTGGGGAGGTCAGAGGACAACATTCTGGAGTTGGTTCTCCCTTCCACCGTGGGTCTTGAGACTCAAACTCAGGTCGTCAGGCTTGGGAGTGCTTACTTTGACCGGCTGAGCCGTTTCCCCCAGCTCCTCAAGTTGCACACCTTAAATGAAGTCTCCCTATCGGAGGAGTTGCGATCACCCTGTGGACTTCGGTCCTGTCACCTGTGAGGTGGGGCAGGAAGGGTCCGCCTTCCTGGTTATCTTAAAGATGAGGAGAGAGGACAAAACAGCCGAGGGGGTCTTCATTTTCATTTTATTATGAAAGGAAAAGTCCATATAACAGTCAAATGTTTAGAGCCATCCAGGGACATCAGTTCCATTTGGGGGTGGTAGTGACATTGTTAATATGGTCGGTCACCAGGGTGGAGGTCACCGTGCATGCACACATTGTCAGAACTTGCAGCCAGTGAAATGGTCCACCAGTAAGGAAGTTTGCTGCCATACTTGACAACCTGAGTTTGGCCTCCCCCAATAAACCTGGTGGAAGTAAAAATAACAACAACAACAACAACAACAACACCTGCAAGTTGTCCTGTGACCTCTACACGTCACCATGGCAGGTGCCCCCTTCACCACTAATAAACAAGAAAGGAGTCTTAGCACTGTGTTCCCAGCTGATCATAGAAGTAGGCAGCTTGCTGCCCATATAAATAAATATGACTTTTTTTTTTGAGACAGGGTCTTACTGTATCACCCTGGTTGGTCTCAATCTTCCTAGGTAGACCAGGATAGAACTCATAGAAATCCTCCTGCCTCTGCCTCCTGAGTGCTGAGATCAAAGCTGATCTGGCTGAAGAGTAATTTTAAAAGTGATTTTTCTTTTACCTGTTCCTCCAGCCAACCGACAGGACCTAACTAGAGAAGTAATCCCTGAACAGAGAAAAATTAATGTCCTTTCCTGCACCTTTTGCAAACAGATGCAAAAAACACAGACTAGATAAATCGGTTTGGTCCTTACTATTTTTTTCTCCTTTAAAGAAAGTCTTGAACCTGGGTCTGCTGGTACAGGCCCATTGCGCCAGCTACTACAGAGAGTGAATGAGGAGGATCGCAAGTTCAAGGCCAGTCTGGGCTTCAGGGTGAATTTGAAGCCTACATGGCAAACTTAGTGAGACCTTGACTTAAAATAAAAAGTAAAAAGTAGCTAAAGATGTTCAGTGGGAGAGCCCCTGCCTAGAATTCCCCAGTGAGGGGCTGGGGGCGTGGCTCAGTGGTAGAGCCCCTGCCTAGAATTCCCCAGTGCGGGGGGGGGGGCTGGGGGCGTGGCTCAATGGTAGAGCCCCTGCTAGAATCCTCCAGTGAGGGGCTGGGGGCGTGGCTCAGTGGTAGAGCCCCCGCCTAGAATCCTCCAGTGAGGGCTGGGGGCGTGGCTCAGTGGTAGAGCCCCTGCCTAGACTCCCCCAGGGAGGGGCTCAGCAAACATGTTTGTCTAGCACTGTAGTTCTCAACCTGTGAGTCATGACCCGTTTGGGAGTTGAGCGACCTTTTCACAGGGGTCTCCTAAGAGCGTTGGAAAACACAGATATTTACCTTACAATTTATAACGGCAGCAAAAATTACAGTTATGAAGTAGCAACAAAAATAAATTTGTGGTTGGGGATCACCACAGCGCGAGGAGCTGTATTAAAGGGTGGCAGCCTTAGGAAGGCTTCTGTCTTCACAAGAAAACAAACACATAGGTAAGTAAGAGGGAAGCCGTGGAGCATCCAGTCCCTCTCTCTTGGCGGCACCGCTCTGCTGACTGGGCTCCGATGCATGCGAGTTCTCCCTCATCTGTCGGTATTTAGGACACTTCCGCTGCCACACAGCGTGCCTCAGCAAACAACCTTGCACAGAGCCATATATCACTTCTCATTCGTGACAAGCATCTAGAGGACATATTCCTAGAAGAATATGCCAGGCGCAAGGGTGTGTGGCTTCAGAATTCGGATGTTCTCGAATGCAAGTTCCCAGAGTGTCTACTTCCCTGTACTGTGGCCCAGAGTAGCTGTGAAACCTTGCTACCCTTTGCTCACTTGGGGGGTGAAAGTTCATGTTGCGCTTTCCCTGGCACTCGTGTGGTGATGTCTCATTTGTTCAGAGACCCTTTCCCCCTCCTTTTCTGCTAATTATCTCTGCCCACTTTTGATGTCTTTGTCAATTTTTTTCTTATTGGGTTGCAAGAGCTCTTTATATATGTGGAAACTGGCCCTCAAGTTTCTTTTCTGGCTTTGGGCTCTTCTGGGGGTTACAGATGCCACTGTGAAGTTCTGGTTATAAGACGCCATTTTTCTCTAGGCATTTTTTTTTTTTTTGGTAGCGCGTGGAAATGCTCGTTCACACTCTAGCTTTCTGCAGAAATAAGATCTCGCTGAATCAGAGGATAGAAAGTTATCTCACCTGGCTGGCTGGGCCTCTGGTCAGAAGTCAAGTGGGTGACTCTGGGCCTGGGGGTCTCACATGTGCCCAGTGGGAGAAAGCCCACCCCTCTAAGTCTATTCTAGGTCCCTTCACCCTCCTCTCAGGACATGGATGCATCTGGCCCTGTCTACAGACGACCTTGTCAAGGAGGCCTGTGTGCATTGTGTGTGTGTGTGTGTGTGTGTGTGTGTGTGTGTGTGTGGTGAGTAGATGTGTGGGCAGGAACCTGTCTGTGAACAGATAATAATAATAATAATAATAATAATAATAATAATAATAATAATAATAAAATAATAATAATGATGATAATAATAATGATAATATAAAAAGCCAAGAGCTAGTTGGGCCTGTTGGCACACTTACAGTTCCAGCACTCTGGTCTCAGGCAGGGCACTGGAGTCCCAGGCTGGCCTGGACTACAGAGTAAGAAGACAGGAGGGGGAGCAAGAGAGGAGGCAGATGAAGAAGAGGAAAGGGGGAGGAGGTGGCAAAGAGAGAAAAGAGAGGGAGGCTTTCTTTTCTTTGTTGGGACCCTGTCTGACAGAACACAGGACAGACATCTTTGCCTTTCTGGGATGATGTTTGTGGCCCTACACCACGGTATAAGCTCAGGTGCCCAGCTAGCTCTCTCTGGACCCCGGGGTATGTGCAACCCCAGAGCGGGATGGGGTGCCTTGGTGAGTGGCTTCCCAGGACCTCCTCCTTGACTTCTCAACAGGGTTCCTGGGGCAGGGGCCTGTGTGTGCTTCCTGCCAGAGCTGAAGTTCTTCATGAGGGTGAGTTATGGGGTGAATTATGGGGTGTGCCCATTAGGAGTGAAGCTGTTCTGTAAAATGTGCGGGTACAATAGACATAATGTCCACATTGCGGCATTCCCGGGGTACACATGTCTGCTGGTGACATGGTTCAGAAGAATGGGGGAGGAAGGGAGAGATAGGGGGGGTATGAGAGAGCCAGGAGAAAGCTAGCAGAAGACAGTTTCCCTCCCGCCTCATCCCTATTCCTGTAGCTGTGGCCTGGGATTAGCTTTGTGGCCTTCCCAGCTGGAGAGGTGCCTGGCTTTTTAAAAAAAAATTTTTAAAGGCGCATCATCTTGGCTGAGAATGAGGGTCTCTTTTTCAACATCATAAAGAGCTGTGGTGTGTGTGTGTGTGTGTGTGTGTGTGTGTGTGTGTGTGTGTGTTGAGAGGTGAGAGTGAGTGGACATACTGGACAGGCTAAGGGCAGCATTTCTCGTCAGGGATGGCTCCCAGAGAAGTCATATCCCAGAATGCTGGGGGGGGGAGGGGGCAAGCAATGGAGCAGTCTGTGTTGCTGCTGCTAGACTCTGAAGGGCTCGGCAAAAGCGACCCTAAAAGCGGGCTTTGGGCCTTCACTTCCAGCCGGGTTCTCTTGAGGTCCTATGCCCTGAGCAAGGGTAGACCCACAGCTCTATTCTTGACCACCATGTCCTGTGTCCAAGAATCCACCGGAAAGACCATAGACCTTCCTCTACCCTCAGTCCTTACTGGAATCTCACTCCTCCTCCTCGGGATTCCAAAGGAGAAATAGGGCTGGGAGAAGCCTAGGGTCAGGCCAAGTGTAGGCTGTCTGACGGTGTGCAGGTTGGATGGAGTTTATAGGCTGCTGACCCGAGCTCGGGGACGCCCATCCTGGTCCGCTGGCTGCGCTGCTCCCAGCTTCACGCTATTCCCAAGTGGGTCCCTGATGGTCTGGCAACCTAAGTCCCGGCCCCCCTTTTCCCCTTACTATGTGTACTTGGCTGCATTCTGTGGCTCCAGCCCCCTCGTCCTGTCTTCGTTGGCACTGCCTCCTGAAGCCCAGATCTTGAGGGTGCTCCAGCTAGGAGGAGGTACCCAAAAAGGGTTGCACCCACTCTGCCCAAAGGGGGTCCTTCAGCTCCGCAAGCGCAGGGAGACTAGGAAGCTGCGCGGAAGGCCTTAGCCCGGCGAGGGCGCTCTTAAACCTGAGTTTGATTTTCAACCCAAAGCCAAAGCTACTGGCTGGGGAAGGGGCGCGGTAGGGGATAGAATACAAGCGACTCGGTCAGTGTTCCGGGAACCATGAGGGGGGTGGGGCGGACTGCCCAAGGCTCAGGGTCCCAGAGGGGTCAACTTGGATCCCCGGAGGACACACACACACACACACACACACACACACACACACACACACACACGCTAGTGGGAGGGAATCCACAACTCGGAACCTTCCGGGAATGGGAAGGTGCCAAGCTGATCGATCTCACGCCTCCCGGTCTCTCAGCCCAAGGGGGTGGTGACATGCATTGCAGAGAGGAGGGACTGTGAAGGGGGTCGGTGACCTTAGGAGAGAGCAAGTACCTGGTGGGAAGAGAGAATGTTGCATCTCCGAGGGCTTGACAGCCTTGTACCATCTCCTATCCTCCCCGCCCTGTCGCCCGCCCGGTGAAACAATCGTTCCCGCGGGCGGTGCTGTGACACGCGCGCTTACATAGGGTCTGACTTCGGGGTCAACTTCTACATGGCTTTGTGCGGGTGCGTGTGTGTGCACAGCCGTGACTGTACGCGCGTGCACATCTACGCCTCTCGTTCCCACCTCCCAGCGCCACGAAGGGTCTCAACCCCATGACACTCGGGGACTTGGGCTCCTCCACGGCTCTCAGCTCAGTGGCCTGGGACGCGGGCAGGGGACGCAGGCAAGGCCAGGAAAAGGAGGCGAGGCTGTATCTCGGCGTCCTGAGATGTCCCCCAGGCTCCAGTCAACTTCCCCTCGGGGAACCCTGGTCCCCTCCCCGGGCCACCGATGGACATGCAGCGGCCCCCGCCTCTGCTCCGGTCCCCTCCCCGCGCGGCTCCCACGTCCGACCTGCCTCGCGCTCACAAAATGAACCACCGCCTCGCGTCGCCGCGGCCGCTGCCGCCGCGCCCGCTCCCGAGCTCGAGAGCCGGAGCCGCCCGGCCCCTTCGGCGTCGCCGGCGCCGCGGCCGCCCCGCCTGCCCGACCGGTCCGGGGCTGCTCGGATCGCGCGGTCCCCGGCTCTTGACGCAGTGAGCGCCGCAGCCCGGCTCCCGCAGGCTCCTCTCCGCTCCCGGCGAGAGGCCGATCCCCAAGCCCGGCGGGCTCCGGGAGGGGCGGGCAACACGGGAGGGGGAGGAGGTCTGTCTGGAGCCAGCGAGAACCCCAAGGAGGAAGAGGAGGAGGAAGCCGGGGCAGCCGCCACCGCCGCCGCCGCCGCCGCCGCCGCCGCCGCCGCCGCCGCCTCCACAGTCGCCGCGGCGCTTCGGGGACTTGGGCGCGCGCTAGCGGGCGACCGAGCTTTCAGCCCTGGGGGCCACAAGCCGGTTCAGGTAGGAAGGGGTGTATAGCGGGTGGGGGTCCCTTCTGCCGCAGACGTGGGGTCCACAGGTCCCCGCCCCTGGAGGGGGAGGGGCGGGGAGGATACGCTCTTGCCGGCTTCCCGGGTGGCGCGGGAGTCCCCAGCAGCTCCCGCAGCTCTGGTTGCCCCTATCGCCTCAGTCCCCCTCGCCTTGTCCTGGCCTCCCGCACCTGGGCCGAGTCCCCTCCTCACCCGTGGGGTTTCGGAGGCGACGCGTTTAGTCTGAGGCTCCAGGGCGCCCCCCACTCACCGGCGTTCACAAGACGGGTGCACCCGAAGTTCTCGATCGCCGAGCTCTGGCCGGACAAACTTCCCTCCCCGACTCCGCAGATCGGAGAGCTCGGGCTTGGGACCCCTGCCCCCGCCTCGGATTAGGAAGCACTACCGCGGCGAAACTTTGCTGAGCGTGCTGCCTAGGCGGTGGTGGGGTCGCTTTGGGATGATGCACGGGATGGCCTTAGTGTCCCAAGCTGCCCCCCCCCCGGTCCGAATAGCTCCACTCTTAGACCAAGGAGGAGAAAAAGTGGGTGGAGGGACCTCGCCTTCCTTCTGCACACTGGTCTCCAAGCTCTGGAGCCCTGGGGAGGGTAATGTAAGACCCGTGCCCCCACCCCAGCCGGGTGCTGGGGCTCTGTCCAGCTCCCTGGAAGGAACTGGGTCCTAGTTATTAATAGGTGGCTGTGACAAGAGCCTGTAGGGATTGGGAAAGCCATTGGGCTGGGTTTGGCTGCGAGTTGCTGCCAGACCTCAGCCAGAGGCTGACCCCTCCTCAGTTTTCATAGACCCCGTTCCATCACCTGCCCACTCCTCTTTTTCCACTCTCTCCCCTCAGACTTTGAGGTGTCACCTCCCACTGCCCTAACTTTTTCTCTTCCCAGACAGCCCGCTCTGGACTTTGACCACCCGGGGTCATGAGCCCAGGCCGGTGTCTCAGCATCCAAAGATTCTTTCTACCCATCCCCACAAGGCGATGGGAGTGAAGCCCCCCTCCCCGGCCACCCATCTAGGCATGAGCGGGGATCACCCTCAACCAGTTTCCAGCCCTTGCGACCCATCGCCCACGCATGACACATTCACCAACAGCTGCCTAGAGGCTGAGGCGAGCAGACAAGCTCTCTGTGGAGAGAGCTTGTCAAGATCCCGGAAGGGTTTGGGGGTGAAGTGGTCTCTTCCCTGTGAAAGAAGAAGCCAGCACCCCCACTCCCCACCGTCCCCCCCCTCCCCAGTGTCTCCTTCCTACACGCTGAGATATCTGGAGGATTCCCTGCCCTTTCCCCACCTCACCCCAGGGCTCGGGTCAGAGCCTGAGTGTGCGCTGGTATTTGGGAACAGGGGGAGTTGAGCACTTCTTCCTGTCTGGGCTGGGAGGTTGCAGAACCCAGTCTCCAAACAGCTCGGAGAATCTTTGTCCCAAGGGTGCTGGGGCCCCGCCCCCTTCGGGTTCATTGCTTCCGAGCCCGCTTCAGCAACCTCAGAGCTTGGAGAGCTGAGGTGGTGCATCTTCTCCGCTGCTCTGGGTCTGGGGAGAGGTAGGGGGCGTGGAACACAGCGATGGGTCCCTGACAGATGTCTTCGCGTGGCGGCGCCGGCGTTTCTGTGATAGAATTAATGGCTTACAAGCAAACGGCCGATCTGTCCGGTCCCGGGGGAGGGGCGGTCCCAAGGGGCTCCGGGATCTTGGTTACAGCCAGCTGAGCAGCTGGAAGATTGGGGGGATGTGACCTGGGGGATCTGAATGACCTTCTACTGGTCAGCCCCAGTTTTCAGTCTTGCAGCCCCCACAGCTGGGTGCTCCAACATTGGATGTCCAGGGGGACCCTTCCACCGGAAGAACAACTACCGGTATTTTCCCTCCTTCAAGCTGACCTGCTGGGATCTTCCCCCACTCCTCCAGACAGCGGACCTTGGGAAGCCACAAACTTGCCTTGAGGGTGGGGCTGCACTGGTCAAGGGCGCTCTGGGGACTTGGACCTGGGCTTGCTTATTATGTCTGGAAGGGTGAGTGGACCAAAGTCTAGACCAGTGAACGTACCTCCACAGTGCTTGGCACACAAACCACAGTAATACCAAATCTCAGATTATTACCAGACCTGTAGCAGTGGTTTTGGCCTTACCAGGCCAAAGGGAACCCTAGAGATATGGGGAGGGGGTCAGACCCTTGTCTTGGAGTTTGCCTTCAGACACTGATGGTAGGGCTGTCAGGTCTCCACACACAGAACTGACCAGCCCCAGAATACCATCCAAGAGCGACCAGGAGACCCCAGTCACAATCTTGTCCCTCAGCCACTGGGGACCCCTTTTAGATATAACTGGGAGGGAAGGGTGTCTTATACCTCCTATGGTCAGGCTAGCAGTATTTATCTATATAATACCCTTGTCCTAGACCCTGGCCATGTCAGGAGGCCAGGTTGGGGAAACTATATACATCTCAGTTGCCCCAAGGGTCCTGCCGCTCTCTTGGGTCTGACCTGACCCTACCTGGTTACAGATTTCTAAGACATAGTCTTTGCCCTCATATTGGCTCTCTTTTCCTGGGAACCCCACTCAGTAAGCGCTCAGAGGGCACACAATCCTCAATTTCCAAGTTCATCCAGTGCTTGAAGGCCTGGCAGGGGGAAGGGGGAGCCCACCACCCCTTTCAGTTCCTGTAGGTGTCTAGGCCAGGAGGGAGCCCAGCCCAGCCCTGCCCACCCCCCCACCCTCACCCCCACCTCCATCCCCACCCCCCAGAGCAGGGCCAGTCCATATACATAGGACTGGTTGGTGCTATGGGCGTTCATTCACTTTCCTTCTTCGGTCCCCACACACTATAGGATTTATCTTGATTTGCTCTGCCTCTGAATTGAGTCAACTCTTTTGTATGCTCGGTGAATTGCCCAGCTGCTGGCGAAGAGCGGAGGAGCGGGGAGAGAGCGTGCCGGGGGTACTGAGGCCGGGAATCAGGAGCGGGCGGGGGACAGGAAATGGGGAGGGGGCGCCGCGTGGGGACGAGATGGGCCGTGTGGGGAGACTGGATCCGCCAGAGGCACCGGTGGGACTGCGAACAGAATTTATCGAGGACGCTGTCAGAGTCGTCCTGACCAGAGTAAGGAGTCCATAGAGCTCGGAGGCTTGGGATTTCTTGGGCCCGGTGGCCAGAGGCAAGCCTCTCCTGACTCGGTTTCTCTCCTGGGGTTTCCTCACAGGCAGTCGCACATCAGGAATGGTAGGCTAGGCTGGAGGGGTGCTGGAGAACCAGCCCCTCAAGTCCTCGCAGAGGTTGGGGTGAGTGAGTGAAGGAGGGGGTCAGAGCCAGGAGTGTCGTCAGGAGTGTCGGTTTGCGCCCTAGGTCCCAGCTGTCTGGGATCTGGGCCAGATCCATGGGAAGACCTGGGTCCTGAAGAGAGCTTGGTGTGTTGGTGGTGAGGGGGTCGTGCGAGGCTCCTGCTGAGGCGGCAAATACACCCCCCCCTTTACTTAGACGTTCAGAAAGGACTGTCAGGATACCCTCGTGAGCCTCCTCCTCGAGCTCCAGCTCTGGCACGCAGGATCATGAGGGCGATCCAAGCAGAGGGGACCGGGAGGCGAAGAGGAGGGAGGGCGCGCGACTCTCGCAGCCGGACTGAGCGGCGGCAGAGAGGGTGGAGGGAGCCGGCTGGTGGCGAGGGCGGGCGGGGGAGGGGAGGGAGGGCGGGCGGCGGGAACCAGCCCCCCCGAGCCCCCCCTCCCGGGCCGCGCGGCGAGGGGCGGGGCTCGCGCGCAGATCGATGGGCGAAGCTGGGGAGGAATTTCAATCCGAGAGCGAACTTAGAGCTTGAAGGACGGCAGCGGCAGCGGTGGTGGCGGTGGCGGTGGCGGTGTTGGTGGCGGGTGCAGCCCTGGAACGCCGGCCGAGCCGGGCCGGGCAGGTAAGCGTGAAGCTCGGGATTCTCGCGTCGCAGCATGGCCCGAAGCCGAGCTTGGGCGCGCGAGACCCCGGCCACTCCGCGGAGGACTGGTTGGCGACATTGCGCTTCTCTCACCCCAGCGCGCAGCGTGAGCTCCTGTCCCTCCCGGCTGTGCCCCAGGCCCCGCGCACAAACCGGGAGTGGTGCTGCCGGTGAAGTTGTAGCAACTTGGCGGTAGAGGAATCCGAGCCCACAGAACCAGTCACTAGGGGTTCTGATGTCGCCTTAGAGTCACTGCCGCAGCCTTCAACCTCGAGTGGAGCAGCCCCCTCCCCAACACTTTGCTTCGCTGCGTGCACCCAGCCCTGCTCCCCAGTGCCAACGACCCTCCAACAGCCGCTGCCCTGCGTGGAAACCTTCGTGCTGTTCACGCACCTTCTCACCCGAGTCCCTGACCCCATCCCAACCCTGTCTGTCATCCTTCCCACGGTTGGAGCGGTTGGAGCGGCTACTGGCAGGGCACCTGCAACTGTTCAGCCACACAGCAGAGAGGCCAGGGTCTGCATCCCAAAGCAGTGGATCAAGACCCTAGCAAGGGAGCTGAGGACTTTGCTAGGAACTTGGTGGACCCCTTCCCATAAACTCGAAGCTTTCCTCATGGCCATCCGTCTAGGGGTTGGGGTTAGGAGTCTGTGAAACTAATCTCCCACCTTTTCTAACCTGCTTCTTCCTTAAGCTAGTGCCAGAGGGTGTCCCGGGCTGTGTCTACGGTCTGCCTCATACTCCATCCTCCCCAGGACCAGACGACATCTGAGATCGAAAGTATGCCCCCTCCCACTCCCCCACCCCCGCTCCGTAAAAGCTGTGAGACCTTAAGGCATGTGACATCTTTGAGACTCAGTTTTCCTATCTGTAAAACGGGGACAGGATGGTACTTTTAGAGAAGTTACAGGTTAAGGAGTTGTTTTCTTCAGCCTAGGACAGAGGAAAGCAAGGGGTGTAGTTCCTAGACAGAGTTATTGACTGTGCACCTGACCCTTACCCACTGTGGTGGGGGCTATTGAGAGAACCATTCCCAGGACAGCCTGGGATCTTTGGGGACAGGAAGGTGTCAGAATTGGGAACTGGTATAAGGAGCATGGCCGCATCTCTGTCTCTCCTAAAGACTATTCTACAGAGCCCTCACCCAGCCCCAAGAGGCAATGATCAAATTGGGGTTATGTCACTAAAAAGCCACAAATAACCTCATCCCTCTGTCTCCGCTGGCCTCCTCAGCTGTCACCGTGCAACGGAACACGTATCAAAGAGACAGATTCTGAAGTGCCACCCCATCTCTGTGCCCTAGTCACCAAAGGCTGAGGGTTAAAGTCCAGTCGGCTGAGGATAGTATAAGGGAATATCTCTGAACTCAGGGGGCTGGGACCTGAGCCCTGTCTTTCACCTTCCTGGACCCTCTGGAGCGCCAGACAGGTTGAGAAGCCCCGCCCCCGCCCCGCCCCCTGCAGAAAGCCCTCGGGGTCTCCAGGTGAGCAAGGTCCTTCTTAGCTACATTTCTTCTCTGTTCCCCAAGGCCTAGTCCACCCCCAGGCCTCCTGGGTGTGCATCACTCAGCATGATACAGCAAACTCTGAGGGAAGCTGGGATGGGCACACACGGGGGCTCCCACTCCGAAAAAGAGGGGAGAAAGAGAAGGGAGTGGGACTCTGACCAGGGGAGAGAAGGCAGGTCCTACCAGACCATCCGCTCTCAGAAAAGCACGGATTTCCCCAAAGTGTCCTGGCTTTGGGGTTCCCCACACCAGGGTTAAGAAGTCTGCTTAACCTTCTCTCCCTTGACAACCCCCACTCCCCCAAATAACAGGTGGTTGAGGACCCCTGAAGGGTCCCAAGTCAGGGCTTGGAGAAGCTCTGACTGAGCCCTGGCATTTGAATGATCGAACCTAAGTCCTTAGATGCAGACTTCGGTTAGTAGGACCAATATTCTGACAGAATTGGACCAAAGAACACAGTAGGATCTCTCTCTCTCTCTCTCTCTCTCTCTCTCTCTCTCTCTCTCTCTCTCTCTCTGTGTGTGTGTGTGTGTTTGTGTGTGTGTGTGTGTGTGTGTGTGTGTGTCCCTTGTCTACCTCCAGTATCTAGACACAACCTCTAGATTCTAGGGAAAATTCCTCAACACTCATGAAGTCTAGCTCAGATCCTGCCACTGCACCACCCTACCCTGCCTCTGCCCCTGAGGAACCCAGTCCCATTTGTAGGAGACACTATTCTAAGTGGCAAGGCTCAGATCCTATGACTTCCTCCGGAGTATTATGAGCAGAGAGGCCCTGGCCCCATGGGTTCATATTTCTCGGTTGAGAGAGGCTAAGGATGGGTGGTACGTAGTAGATGGGATCGGAGGGCGCTAGATGGAAAAATGTCACCGAGCGACAGGCAGGAGGCAGAGCAGGTGATGGGGCCATAAATTTCCGAGTGTAAACTTGGAAGCGATGATGTGTCACAACAGACACCGGATACGGGTATGTTTGTCACCCCCCACCCCCTTTTGTTCTTCATCTTTTGTTTTCTATCCTGGATTCAATTTCTCCCAACAATGCAGAGGCTATCACCTGGCCCTGAGTGAGTCTTTGTTGGGGGTAGCTGATGAGAGGTGTCCCTCTGCGGGGGACTTGGGCATTATCCATTCCTAAGGTTCATTCGAGGAGAGCAGGCCCAGAGAGGCATAGGATGGTCTTCAGAGTTGCACAGCAAGCCGGGCTGTTATTATTCAGGCTGTTGAAGGCACCCGTTTTTCTCTTGCTTCTGTGCTCCTGGCCTTGGGGTACCCTCCTGTGGGCCTATCTGGATATCTGACTCTATGGACCCTACTCTGTTCCCTGAGACAGTCGGTCAGCTTCCTGGAGGGGAGAGAAGGCAGGAGCGAGGGACTATCGAGGGACTCCCACCCACCTCAGCCCACTGCTACTGAGCTGAGCCCGAGAATGAGGCTATGGTCTGGAGAATGGGAGACAGGAGAGCCAACGGAGTTCTTCCCGATGGAGATCAACTGATCTGGCCTCATTTTCCAGAAAGGTCTAGGACCATCCAAGGTCAGGAGCCATGAGCTGTAGGATTTAAACTTCTAGAAGCTGAGAGCTGCCTCTTCCCTCAGTGAGCCAGGACCTCAGTATGAGAAAAAGACTGGAGGCCTAAGGCCAGTCTAACCTCCTTAGGCAAAATACAGAATGGGAGGGGGCGTGGCTCCCTGCTCCCTCTGTGCTCTGGAAGGAGGGAAACTGAGTCACGTGTGGCTGAACTGATCAGCTCTGAGACCACTCCCTTGTAGCCCTTTTCCCCATCCACTTGGCCAAGGGTTGGTGCAGTGGGGTCTCCATCACTGCGACCTGTCTCTTAGGGTCGCTTACAAGACAGTCCAGTGCGTTTCTGCTCCCAATAGGAAGGGTGTGGTTGGCAGAAAAGTATCTCCTGGTCCTTAAGGGATGGGGGAGGGGCATGGCCATAGACCCTCCATTGTGGTCTTCAAATATTACTGTCTCCTGCAGTTTTCCTGTGTCACCCCTAGGGATGAACTCCAGTCACAGGAGGGGACAATTAGAAGGAATTCTGGAGCCCAGGCAGGGCCAGGGCCATCTGCAAGGCCTTGGCACCTCAAAGGAGGAGCTAAAATTTTCAGAAAAATAGGAGTGGGAAGGCATGAGCTGGCCTGGAAACGTCCATCAACCCAGCCTAGCAGCTCAGCTCCACTTGCAAAGCACAGATGGGGAAACTGAGGCCCAGATAGGACTGTTGCCATGGCAACAGGTCAGAACAGACAGAGCAATCAGACCACACTCCACCCCAGCACCTACTTCTTCCCTGAACATGAAGTCAGATTCCCAGGCTGGCAGACGGGAACTCTGCCCCTGCCTATAGATGTCCATCGTGGAGGTGAGGGTTCGCTGCCTATGCTGTCCCCCAGAGCCCTCTAGCCTCAGAAGCACATGTCTGCCCTCTTCTCCCCAGCGTACCTCTGTGAGAGCTTTTCACTCATCCAGGCAAGGCTGACAGGACAGTCTGGCAGCCGCACGCCTGCCTTGGAAGCTGTCCGGTTCAGACAGAACCCTGCCTATCGTGGGGAGCCCCAGGAATGATTGACAGCCTAAGACTTGCTTGTGTTTACTGACAGATCCCAGTTTTATTTTCAGTACGATCAAACCCCGGCAACTCTTAGTCATTAACTTCCTCTGGTTCAGCTCGCACGGGCTGCTACATAGTCTCAACACAGACACACACAGACACAGACACACAGACACACAGACACACACACACACACACACACACACACATACACACACACACACACACACATACACTCAGGCATGAGGCATGAGGCATGAGGGCAGCCCTGGCTTGCCACTGGCCAGGTAGGAAGTGAGGCTCATGTCTTTAAAGAAGTTGCAGACTGTCCAGGGTACACCATGAGTGCTAAAGAGTGGGCTTGTGGTACGAGGTGAGAGACAGGAGCTTCCCTGCTGGGAAGTGACAGCCGTGCCCTTCCTCCTGTAATGCTTTCTTCCGGCAAAGGACCTTGGGCTAGAGTCCTCACTGTGTGCCTGGTATAGATGCCAGAGGACCCGAGGCTTCTCAGGTATGATCCTTGGGAGGCCAGAGCTTTGCGCCAGGAAGGTACTCCTGGCCCGCTGATAAAGCCTGTGTCCTGGTTCCTGACCATCTCACGTGAGGCAGGATTTAAGGGACCTTTTCCATTGTCTAACTGCATCAGGGTTCCCTGAAAGAACTATAATCCTCAAAGCTCCTCAACCCTTGGCTTATCGGGACCCCGGGAGTCAGGTGAGCCTCACACCCATCCAGTGTTTCTCTCATGGGACACTTATATCAGAGTCACTGCTGTTCCGTATAACCAGGTGCCCCTGGGAGGGGTGGGCTGCAGCTTAAGGGTGGGAGTAATACCCTCCTCCTTGTGCCTCCAGATTTTAATCTGTCAAATGGGTCTGAGGCTTTGGGCATCGTAGGGAACAGAAAGCAGAGTCTTGAGGGGACTGCTCTGGGGGAAGGGGGAGATTGTACAGCGTCTGATGCGGGTGTGTGGCCTACTTGGGTCCCCTCCCCGCCTTTGAGCCACGACTTCCCCTGTGTAAGGTGAGGGGTGGTTTGGATCATCACAGTGGGTCTGTAGAGAAGAGTGAGGGTGCTGGACCCCTTAAATAGTTCCCTGACATCCTGGGGGCAGTTCTTCTGTGCCCTGTGGGAGTAAGAGAACGTATAGGGGGAAGGACGGACAAGAACTGGGGTCCTGTTATGACCACAAGCAAGGCCAGCATCGAGGATCACCCAGGCTGAGGAGACAAAAGAGGTGGGCACAGGGTTCTGGCTGCCCCCCTCGAGTTGGTTCTTGTTCTCACAGCTCAGGGAAACTTCTGGAAACTCTTAGCATCCCAGATACCAGGTTGACGTAAGTGTTTAAAAGGCCTCTACGAACCAGTCACTCTGAGGAGCCTGAGGCAGGAGGATTGTACCTCCAAGGGTAGACCGGACACATCTACCCATCTTGTTTCAGAAAGAGGAAATGATTAAAGAAAGAACTCCTCCTCCCCGTGCCCCGTGGAGTAGTATGTTTGAGGCTCGAGTAGGAGTAGAACTCTTGAGAGTCTTGTGATCTGGGCTGGTGACGCAGGTGACGGAGAAACAGTGACTTCTCTCTTGACATTGCTTGGATGGTTGGAGCTGGGCCAGCAAGCTGGGCAGTGGGTAAAGGCAAGTCATTAGGACCCACATGGTGGGAGGGGAGAACTGACTCCTGCAAGCTGTCCTCTGACCTCTGTATGGGCGCTGTGTCATCGTGCACTTGCCTTGCCCACTTCAATAAATGAAGTGTAATTTTCTTAAATTGGAGCCGCGTTCCTATAGAGAAAAGTGTTCTATAAATTGAAACCTTTCTTATCTTCGTTCGAGGAGACGAGGACACACCCCGAGGATAAAGAGGCTTTGGGGATGTGAGTCTTGCTTTCTACCAATGTCCATTAATGCTTCGGAGGTGGAAATGGGGTGCACGTGCCCCACCCCACCCCCTGGGATTCCTGCGGGTGTGGGATCAATGGCGCACCGGGTGAACATCCTTGGGAACCGGTAGCTGTCTTGGAGCTGTGTGAGCATGCAGGAACACAGGTGACAGCCGAGAACATGATCTCGGCCGGTTTTTTTCTTCTCAAATCTGGCAGAGCAGGTGGAAGATGGAGCATGAACGTGCGTGGAGTCAGGTGGCTTCTCACTTGTTGGGTCTGAGTGCTGCCTGGTTCCTCTGTCCTGGGAGCTGAGGGAAGAGGCCTCTGAGGTGTTCTCGCCTGTCAGACATCTGGGCTTGTTTTGGTTTCCTCCGTCTGGTGTCCCCACAGAGCAAGGACATGTTAGATCTGAGGGATGCGCTTCACCATGGATGGCTTTTTTTTTTTTCTTTAAAGAAAAACAGCTTGTCAGAAATCCAGGGTGTCAGGACTGGAAAGATGGCTCAGTCTATAACACTGGTTTCCTACCTTCCTAAAACACCGCCACGTTGTGGTGACCCCAATCATAAAATTATTTTCATTGCTACTTCGTAGCTGTAATTTTGCTACTGTTATGAATTATGGCGTAAATAAATAGCTGTGTTTTCCCATGGTCTTAAGCAACTCCTGTGAATGGGTTGTTAGACCCTCAAAGGGGTCGCAATCCACAGGCTGAGAACTGTGAACTACAGAGAGGCAGCTATGTGTACATGAGGACCAGAACCTTCACAAGATGGCTGTGCTGGGTCCTGCCTTGCAGTCCAGAGCTGGGGGGGATAGAGACAGGAGGATCCTCGGGGGCCCTGGCCAGCCAGCCTGCCTTATGTGGTGGGCGCCCGTTCAGTGAGAGACTCTGTCTCAATTGGCAAGATGGAGTGCACCTGATACCCAAGGTTGACTTTTGGACTCTACACACGCATGTTCAGGCATGAACAAGGGCTCACTGCCCCTGCCTCCCAGTGGTACAGCCCTATGCTCAAATGGAATCCTCTTCACCAGTCCTGCTCCTGTCAGCCCTACTGGGGTCACAGAGAATGGAGAGTTACTCTAATAGTGTTCAACTGCCTGCAGCACAGCCCCAAGGTCTCTCCGTAATCACCCATGATGTGATCGCTCACAGATTGTCTGCACTCTCTCATGACAGAAAGAAAGCTACTGAAAGCAGAGGACAGCGGCCGCAGCCAGGGTTCTGTCCCCGCCCCATGTGTGCCTGCATGTGAGTGCGTGTGCGTGCGTGTGCGGGTGTGTGATCTTCTTGGTCACCAGGTTTTCCTCCCATGCCCTGCTTCATGCGCCCCCTCTTGTCTGTGTCATACTAAACAAGTGACAGGGACAGTAAATTTGGGATTGAGGGGTGGGCGGTGGGGCACAGAGGAAGCCACGGAGCTCCCATTCCCCTTCTCGGCTGCGCATGCGCTGAGTGGGTCCCCAGGTTCCTGCTGAAAAGAAGTGACTCTTTTTGGGTTGGGTTTCCTGTGTTCGCTCAGGAGGGGAAGCCCAGGTGGAGACAGGGCAGAGGCCAAGGAGAAGCTCTGAGTTTGTAGGAACCTGCACACATCAAGTGAATATGGCGTGCACATGGCAGCCACGGGAAAGCCATGTTCCCTCTCCGCCTGCCTGGGCGCCTCTGTTTGAGTGTGTCCTGTGCTCCACATGCTACATGGGAAGAGCCTCCAAGGTGCCTTAAGCCCTGGTCTCCCTGGGTCTGTGGTTGCATCAGGACACCCTTGAGTCAGAGGTGTCTAAGGCAGCCTCTAAAAGGGACAGGAGTGGGAATTGAATTTTCGGGAAGGTCCCTAAGGCCAAAGGCAACCTTTAGCTGTGAGTAAAACCTGGCAAGTCCTGGCCTCGGGGAGGGCAAACCCCAACCCTGTGGATTTAAGACAGGGCTGGCAAGCGTGGTGCCGGCTCCACTTTCCTCTTGAGCAGTGGTTTGAGTTTTATATTCCACAAATAACCACCGAGTCCTGCCCATGCAAACCCACTGTGCATTACCAGTCCTACTGTGAGTATACCGTTCTGCAGGCTTAGACATGGACAGCCTCACACAACCAGGAGCAGCTTTATTCTGCCGTGGCATTCATTTAGTTCCAAGACAGGGTCTCAGGATGTAGCTCAGGCTGGCCTCAAACTCCCAGTCATCCTCCTGCCTCTGATTCCCAAGTGCTGGGGTGACAGACAAGTGTTATCATACTCAGCTTCTTTCTTAGTGCAACGTGTGTGTGTGTGTGTGTGTGTGTGTGTGTGTGTGTGTGTACATGGGTGTTTGTGTGCATGCATGTGGAATACAGAGAGCAGCCTTGAATGCCATGTGTTTTTTTTGGGACATGGCCTCTTATTGAACCAAGTGGGCTAGGCTGGCTCGCCAATGAACCCCAGAAATCTTCCTGTCTCTACCTCCTCGCTGCCAAGCTTCTCTATCTCTCTGTCTCTCTGTCTCTGTCTCTGTTTGTCTCTCTCATACACACAGACACACACACATATCTGTGAACACACATGTATGTGGGCCCTTACATGCAAGGGAGCATCTACACACTCATGCACCCCACAAATAAAACCAGAAAAGAAATCTAGGTGTCTGTTCACTTGATTCACCCGACTTGGGGTTGAAACAGGCATGGAAGAAACATGGAGGTACAACCCCCACACCATGTTCTTTCTTCTAAAGCCTGGCTTCTAGGAATCCAAGTTGGGTCCTCAAGCTTCTGGGGCAAACACGTCACGCTCTGAGCCGCCTCCCCGCCCTGGTGTAACGTTTCGGAAGCTCGCTCATATTGCTGTGTGAGTCACCCCACGTTTATTTTTAATTGCTAAGTAGTATTCCCCTGTCTTGATAGAATACCTTTCCTTTCCCTACGTCCCGAGGGACAGACATTTGAATCATTTCTAGTCTGGGGTCGTAATGAATCACACCATGGCATTTATGTGGATGCCACCCTCTGGTTCTCTCTGGTAGATCCCTCAGAATGGCCTGCTGAGTCATTTGGTAAGTTTACATTTAAATTCTAAACAAACTGCCAAGTCCCCAGACTTCCAAATCGGCTGCACTGGCTTACATCCTTCTCAGTAACCCTTGAGGGCCGGCGCTCCTCCCTGGGCTCTGGTACCCTTTACGGCACTGCTGGTCTTTTTTATTATCATTACCTAAGCCGGAGTGCGGTGCTGTCTGGGGCTGGGTCCAATTTGCAGTTTCCAGATTGACCAGTGTCGTTGAATGTCTTTTTGTACGCTCGTGGGCACCCGCATTTCTTCTGTGATAAAATGTCTATTCAAATCTTTGCCCGGTTTTTAATGGGTCTGTCTCATTATTAGCTTTCAAAAATTATTCAAATGTACCGTGAGAGAGTTCTGTGCATATTCCAAGATGAGTCTTTTTGTAAGAAATGGATTTGTAAATATCATATCTTGATATTCATTCCCCACCACCACCTCTTTGAGAAAGGGTCTCATAGAGCCCAGGTTGGCCTCAAACTTGCTACCTAGCTCAGGATGACTTTGATCCCCCTGCCTGCACCCCCGAGTGCTGGAAGGACAGACGTGCACCACCACGTCAGGGGTTATTCTGGGCTGGGGTAGGAAGCCAGGGTTTGCTTCACACACTCTTGACAAGCTCTCCATGCACAGAGCCCCAGCCCTACCCCTCATCATTTTTCTGTTTTCTTTCTGGAGCACAGGTTTTTCCCACCACAATGTCGGTTTTACTCATTTTTCTTTTCTTTCATGAATCTTGTGTCATTGCTTCCTTTGCCTAGTCCAAGGTCATGAAGACTTTCCTTCATTTCCCCCCCAGGAGTTGTAGAATTTGGGATCTGCTACCTAGATTTATCGGCCATCTGACGTTAATGTCTACTTATGATGTAGGACTGAAGTTCATTTCTTGGGTATGTGTGTGTTTTAAAGACTCTCCACTGCTTTATAGTTTCTTGAGGCCATAAAAGTAGAAGGTTTTGTGTGTGTGTGTGTGTGTGTGTGTGTGTGTGTGTGTGTGTGTGTTTCTGCTCTACCTCATGGTCTATTTTTTCTTTTAAAAAAATGTTATATTTATTACTAGTGTGCTTGTGTGCGTGCGCCCCATGGCCTGCATGCAGAGGTCAGAGATGACTTTGTGAAGCTAGTTCTCCCCTCCATGCGGACTCAGGTCTTGGGGCTTAACAGCAAGCCCCTTCACTTACTGAGCCATCTCGCCGGCCCTGCTGTGGTTTCCTGTCTGTTCTGATGGTGCATTCTAAATTACTGGGGCTCTGCAACAAGGCTTGAGAGGAAGAATTATACTCTGCCCCTCAAACTGTTTTTCTCTTCCAAGTCATTCTGACCCTTCCTAGTCATCCCATGGCAACGTCAGGACCAGCCCGTCAGTGTCTGTGAATGTGCCTGGTAGGAGTCAGAGTGGCTTGGGCTTAATCAACAGGTTAATTTAGGATCCCTGCCTTTGAATCCATACCTTAGGATGTTGCTTCTCTCCTTTGGGGTCTTTAATGTCTCCGATCACTTGTCATTTTCTGCGTGTAACCATTGTGAGCTGAACGTTTTTTTCAGACACTGGCTCACAATGTAGCCCAGGCTATCCTCAAACTCAGGATCCTTCTGCTTCCCTTTCCCACAGGTGCACGCCGACCCCATCCTGATTGAATGTCTTTAAAGAAATTCATCCTAAATATTTTGTTTTTCTAGAATAAGCTATTGAAAATGGAACTATTTTTTAATTTCACTTTTGCAGTGTCTACTGTTAGTATGGAGAATTGAAGAGTTATACACAAAATGTACGTTTTGTGTGTGCAGCTGTTAAGTGTGTGTCCATGTATGTGGAGGCCAGAGGAAGACCCTTTAGCGTCATTCCTCAAGATCTAGCTACCTTGTTTTAGCGATAGGGTCTCTGACATGTTGGCTTGGGTCTTACTGAGTCAGCAGGACTGGATGGCTGTCAGCCCGGGGTTCACCTATTTCTGCCTCTTCAGTGCTGGAATTACAAGCAAGCATGACTATACCCGGATTTATTTATTTATTCATTTTTAAAGATTTATTTTTACTTTATGTATATTTTGCCTGTGTGTATACATGTGCACTGTATGTATGCAGAACATGGTGTCCAGAAGAGGGCATCAGATTCCCCCTGGAACTGGAATTACAGATGGTTGCGAGCCACAATATGGGTGCTGAGAACTGGATCTGGGCCCTCTGCAAGAGCAGCCCTTCTTAACCACTGAGCCATGTCTTCAGTCCTACATCCAGATTTTTTAAATTGTAGATTCTGCGAATAGAATGGCAAGCACCCTATCAACAGAGACATTTCCCCCCAGGCCAAAATCGTACATGGTGATCCTTTGTTTTAGAGCCTTGCTAATTGTGACCATTGATCCATCAGTTCTAGCAATGTTAGTGGATGCGCACAGGATCATGCTGTCTGACAACAAGGAGGGATTAGCACCTTCCTTTTTAAGCTGCACATCTCATGTTTCTTTTTCGTGCCTTATTGTTTTGGCTGGCATCTCTAGAGTCACGCTGAACAGCACAGATGCTTCGTGATGGTAGAGAAAGTTGTTTCGCCTTTACCGTTCAGGATGAAGACAAATGTGGTATTTTATTTTATTTTATTTGTTTTTCTAGGGTTTAAAATTTTCCTAACATTGACACCTAAGTGCAAGTTTTTCCATAATAGTACTGTCAACGGCTTTGTCTGCATTTGCCAAGGTGACCTGTGGTTTCTCCCTGTTATGTATTATTTTATGTGGCTGGCTTGACTTGCTCGCATTGTGTTGAGGACTTTGCATCAATGTTCGTCAGACAAAGAAAGCTTATCTATGTTCTACCGGGATGTTTTTACTTCCAGTTCAGGAAAAAACAAACAAACAAACAAACAAACAAACAAAAAACAGTCCCTGTGTCTCTGTCTCTGTCCCGGCTTCTGTACCTCTCTCCTGCCCTGTAGAACCCTGTGCAAAGATTTTACCACTTGAGTTATAGCCTCAACTTTTGTTTTGTGTGAACAGGATCTTGATGTGTAGCCCAGGCTAACCTCGAAGTTATAATCCTCCTACTTGAGTCTTTCAGGTGCTGAGATCACCTGACACAGCTACGTCCAGTTAATCTTCTCTCCCGGAAAGTTCCTAAAGCTTTTATTTTGTCTGTTTAGCTTGCTACTAGACAGAATTTACTACTAAAGCTGCCAGGGCCTGCCTCTTTGGGTCTGGATCTGAGTCTATTCAGATTTTCTGTTGCTTGTCAAATCTGTTCTTGTGACTTGTGCCTGTCTGGAGGCATCTGTCCACTTCTTTGAGATTGTTGATGCCTTCGCCGTAAGACTATTTATAATGTCTCTTCATATCTCATGTGCATTTGAAAAGAATATCCTGGGCTGGAGAGATGGCTCAGTGGTTAAGAGCACCGACTGCTCTTCCAGAGGTCCTGAGTTCAAATCCCGGCAACCACATGGTGGCTCACAACCATCTGTAATGGGATCCTCTTCTGGTGTGTCTGAAGACAGCTACAGTGTGCTCATATACAAAATAAATAAATAAATCTTAAAAAAAAATAATATCCTCCACCCTGGATAGAATGCTCTGGAGACATCACTCAGCCAGGTTAGTGATGACGTCATCCAACCTGCGCTCTTCTTCACTCCAAACTCATTAGTTTGTTTTGTTTTGGGGATACAGTGGATTGGAGCCTAGGCAATGCTCACCCATTGAGCTTCAGCTCTGCCTTGGATATCTGCATACATTTCTTTTTTCTATCCCTTCAATATTTCCACACGTGTGTATATTAACGTATATAAAATGAATGTCTTTCACGAAGTATATGTTATGTTTGGCTCTTATTTTTTAAACCCAATCAGATAGTCTCTGCCTTTTATTTGGGCTTTTTGGCCCATTTATAGTTATTTTTCTTTCATGAAGTTTTTATTTACACTGTTGTTCTCTGTCCTGTGTCTTTTTTCCCTTCTTGTTTTCTTCATTGCCTCTTTTTGTATTAGGGAAATGACTTTAGGCAATCTTTTATTTTTATTTATTCTTGGTCAGTAGAACTTTCATTTTAGCTACTATACTTTTAACTCCATATTTATTACCACCACCATCACCACCTCTTCCTCCTCTTCCTCTTCCTCCTCCTCCTCCTCCTCCTCCTCCTCCTCCTCCTCCTCCTTTTATGATAGAACTACTGCTCTATGTAGCCCTGGCTGTCCTGCAACTCTCTAAATAGACCCAGCTGACCTCAAACTCACCTGTCTCTGCCTCCCAAGTGCCACTAGGCCCAGCTTCAAAAGTATCACTTTAAAAGTGATTTCTACAAGACTGAAGAGATGACTCAATAATTAAGACCTCTTGAGGCTCCTCCAGCCGACCAGAGTTCAGCACCCAGCACTCATATCAGGTGGCTCACAACTTCTGTAACTCCAGCTCTAAGGATTCTGACACGCCCCCTTCTGGCCTCTGTGGACACTGCACCCACACCTTCGCATACATACACATAATTAAAAAAAATCTTAAAATAATTCTGTGTCTTTGTTGAGATTGCATAGTTTTTGTTGTTATTTTTGGGGCAGGTTTCTCTATGGCCTTTGCTGTTCTGGAGTTTGCCCGCTGGCTTTGAACTCACAGAGATTTGCCTGCTTCTGCCTCCCAAGTGCTAGGGTTAGCGATGTACACTACCATGACTGGCTCAGAGGTTGCACACTTTTACTTATTATTATTATTATTATTATTATTATTATTATTATTATTATTATTATTATTAAAATTTTATACAACTCTTTAAACACAGTCTTGTTTCTTTGAACCAACTTATTAATATACTCACTGTCTTGGAGTCGTTTTTCTTTCATACCTGACATATGGGGACTTTCCATGATGGTTTCTATTTACAGTTCCTTTTCTCAGTAGGGGTCACTCCCTCTGATTTTGTCTGTTGCGTAATTTAGTATTGAAAATGGACAATGGTCCCAGAGTGGATCTAGATTCCGAGCTTTTCCTTGGAGAGCTGTTAGTGCTGGCATTTTATGCTTCTGTTTTTACTGTTTGTTTACTGACTTAATTTGACGAAAGCTGTGGAATAGACTCCCTCTGATGCGTGGCCACCGATTGCTCTGTTGTTTCCCCCGCTTACTTCCTCAGTTCTAATTCTGCCTCCTTGTTTATTTTTTCTCTTCTCTTCCTTCTCTTATTCCCCACCCCTCCTTCTCCCTCTCCCCTCCTCCCTCCCCCTCTACCTTCTCCTTCCTCTCCCTTCATTTTCTTTGCTTCCTGCTCCATTTTTTCCTGCTCAGCCTCCTCCTTCCCTCTCCATTCCTTTCCTTCCTCCTCCCCGTTCATTTTCTTCCTCTGTCGCTTCCCTCTCCTCCTCTCTCTTTACGCTCCTCCCTTCTCCTCCCCCTTCCTCTTCTCCATCCCCTCACGTTCACGGTCCGCTCTGTCTGCCCAGCTTCGTGGTCAGTGAGGGACCCTTTGGAGGTCGTGGGGCCTGCTTGGGGCCTATTAACCTCCATGACGGACACATACGTGAGTTTGGGGGCACGTGAAAGATCATTTAGCTTCTGTGTCTCCCTTGACTGTTGCTTCCTGCCAGACACGTGTGGCACCTGCACACTTTCGGTGGGCTAAGGAATCAAACTACATGGACCTCTGCTTCCCCACATAGGTGCCCATCGACCAGCCGTGTGGAGAGAGATTGCGTCTCTGTGTGACTGACACCGTTCACGCATAGTCTCTAGCTAGCGGCCATGTTGGCTCTCCCTCCATCAACCCTGAGGCTCGCACACTTTCCCGTCCAGTGGAGTTTGTGCCTTCTGCTCCAAATCAAATCAGCCCGTGGCTTGTCAGGGAAGCTCGTAAGCCCTCATGGCCTGCTCAGTGCAGCCCTGTTTAAACACTGCATCGGCCATGTGGGGAGACAGAGGCGGTTCTAGGGAAGAGCTGCGTAGATCCGTGTGTTATCCATACTCAGTACTTTTCCCCAAATCAATCTCTTTATTTCCAGGATGCTGAAATGATCATGGCTGAGAGTTCTGACCAGTTTTATAGCTGGTGAGTGTGTGTGTGTGTGTGTGTGTGTGTGTGTGTGTGTGTGTGTACGTGTGTGTGCCCATGCAGGTGTGGAAACCTGAGGTCAATGTTGGGTGTCTTCCTCAATCACACCCTTAATCGCTCTCCACCTTACTCTTTTTTTTTTCCTCTTTTTTCTTTTTTTCGGAGCTGGGGACCGAACCCAGGGCCTTGCGCTTGCTAGGCAAGCGCCCTACCACTGAGCTAAATCCCCAACCCCACCTTACTCTTGAAGGTAGGTCCTCACACGCACCAAGTGCTCACCGATGTAGCTGGACTAGATGGCCAGTGAACCTCCAGGATTCTTCTGCCTCCCACCCATTCTATGTTGGGGTTGCAGACATGTGCCATCGTGCTGCACGTGGGGTGCTGGAGATCTGATCCCACTCAACCATCTCTCCACTCATCCAACCACCCATCCATCTGCCCACAGCAAATCGCTTTGTCTACTGAGCTCTCTGTGCAGCTTGGGATCCTCCTGTCTCAGCCCCCTGAACACCGAGATTATAGACGTGTCCTCTAACACACGGCCAAACTTGGTTTTGAGGACAAGATTTTGCAGTCTATACTACACTTTTGGGTCAACAGGTAAAGGCATTTTCTGCTAGGCCTCGCAAGCTGAGGTTGATCTAAAAGGAAAGAAGAAGAGAACCAACTTCTGCACTTTGTGCTCTAACCTCCACATACCCACCATGACACAGGTGCCTCCCCATCCCCGCAAATAAACAGGAAGTAATAATAAAGTGTTAGTGGGCCACCAAGATGGCTCAGTAGATTAAAGGTGCTTGCAGCAAATCCTGATAACCTGAGTTCAATCCCCAGGACCCACGCGGTAGACAGAGAGCATTGACTCTTGCTCTCTAACTTCCATGTGTATATCATGGCAGATGTATGCACGTGTGTGCATGCACGCACACACACACACACACACACACACACACAAATTTTAAAGGAAAGTTTTTAAAAAGCACTATATAGAGTTTCATGAAATATCACAGGGTGAACATCACGTGAGAACCACCCAAACTCAGAAGTAAAATATGACCCACCTCTTGGGAACCTTCCACCATGTCTCTCTTGTCCCCGCTCTTCTCTCCTCCTTAGGGGCAAGCACCCTGACTTTGAACCGCATGTCACTTTACAGCCTTTGTACATGACCTGTGTGGAACTGTGTGCTGCACATGTTCTTCTGTCCAGGAGTGCATGTGAGATCTCTGAACGATGGTTGTATGGATAGAGTCTGATTGTAATATATCCCATGTAGTGTTCCACCTACCTATGGGCAGATGCATTTATGCTTGTATGAATGGATGTGTGGGTGAGAGAGTAGATGAATGAATGGATGAGTGGGTAAATGAATGGATGGATGGGTGAGTGAAGGGATGAGTGGGTAGATGGGTGCTTAGGTGGGTGGATGGATTGAAGGGTGAGTAGATAGATGAGTGGATAAATGGATATACAGATGGATGGATGGTGGGTGGGTGGAAGGCTAGATGGATGGAGGATGGAGATGGATGGTGATGGGTAGAAGCATTAGTGGGTGGAAGAATGGATGTGTAGACAGGACAGTGGATGGATATGTAGATGGTTAATGAGTGAATGGATGGGTGGATGGGTCCAAGGGTGGATGGGTGGTTGGGTAAGTAGATAGATGTCTGAATGAATGGATGACTTGGTGGATAGATAGTTGAATGAATAGATGGGTGAGTGGATGGGTGGATGGTTGAATGGATGGGTGGATATTGAATGAGAGGAGGAGTGGGTGGGTGGATGGTTGAATGAATAGATAGGTAGGTGGATAGATGGTTGAATGGGTGGAGGAGTGTGTGGGGAACAGATGGTTTGATGGATGGATGGATGGGTGGATGGATGGATGCATGCATGCATGCATGCATGCATAGGCAGGAGAGAGGGTGAACAGATGGCTGAGGGCAAACAGATCATGTGAACCCATGCTAAAGGATGGCTGGATGGCAGGAGCACTATAGTATGGTGATGGCTCATTGGATGGTACATGTTGACATCCCTTTAGGGTCTGAAAAGTAGTGTCACCATGGTTAGAAGTTTAAAAGTAGAATTCCTTCAAACGAGTCAGTAACTAATGTCACCAAATAGCACATGGAGACCCTGAAGCCCAGAGAAATGGCTTAACCACGCTTGTAGGGTCAGGTAGTCACTGTGGTGAGTCCTGAACCCAGTCCCAAATTCCTTCCCACATATCCTCCTGAGATGTGGGACCTAACTGGGCCTGGACTGACTGATTCCTGAAGGCGAGAGCCCTGTTCGTGCCCTCAGGCCAGGTCTAGCATCTCCATGTGTTGTGACCACTAACTGGTCTAAAGCCATGGCTGCCTCTCTCCTGGCCACAGCCATTTCCTGAGCACCTATTGTGTCCCTGATGCAGGATAGACCATGACAGATCAGAGTTGGAGTCTTGTGGTTCCTCACTTTAGGGAACCCCCTCATGTGTGTTTATATAGCATGAGGCTAGAATGGGTGCCACTGGGAGTTGGGCTGGGAGTCATTGCTTCCGGAGTTTGCCTCCGCATCTCCAGCCTTGTCCGTTTCCTGTCTCTGTGTTCCACAAGTCAACACTGGTATAGTGGTTCCGGCAGCATCTGTGGGTGGATGCAGGCATGGTGGGAATCTCAGAGGACGGCCTCCTGAAGAGCCTGTCTTGACTCGGCACAGGGGTGTTGCTAGGCTGTGTCTAAAGGCTGGGCCAGGGAGCCTGGGAGATGTTTAACTTTGAAAAATAGACCTTCACAGCTCATTAGGTCCCAGCCTCTCGGCCCGGTGCCTCGGGCAGCTCGGGAATGGGAGACGGCAGGGCATGAAATCGCTGAGGTATTTAAAGGCCGATTCTGCATTCTCCACCAGTGGTGTCTGGTCTGCCAGGCCCCTGGCAGGGCTGTTGTGTCGTGCAGAATGGGGCAGGGTGGCTGATGGAATTTCTGGGTTGCTGTGTGTGTGTGTGAGTGACCTCACTGACCCAGGTGAGACACTCCTAAGTCTTGACCTCTGACAAGTCAGTTCTTGATTCTGAGCCTTGGTTCCCCCATGTCCACTAATGCCTGTGCTTTTTTTTTTTTTTAAACAGTCACATTAGCCCAGGCTACCCCAAACTCCCTAAATACCTCGGGATAGTCTTGAACTCCTTACGTCCCTTCCTTTGCCTTCTGAGTGCTGGATGACCGGCGTTATTATTATACTGGGTTTATATGGTGCTAGGAATGGAACCCAGGGCTTCATGCTTGCTGGGAGAGCACTCTACCAGCTGAGCCCCCATCGCCTCCCTACCCTCAGAAATGGAAACTAGTTTTGAGCTTGCCCCTAAGGGACCCTGCAGCTTCTCAAGGGTATTGTGTTCTAGGCCTCCTCCTGCCCTTTGATGCAGGGGACCCCAGGATCTGAATAGCATCAGCCAGCACGCCTGCTAGATTTCCAGGCTCTCAGCATGGTGAGGGCTGCAAGCCCAGGCTGGGCTGCCGGGAGGTTTGAGGTTTCCCTCAGTCTTGGATGTTCATTCATTGTCCATCCTAGGGCCAGGAGGAGGGACTGTGCTGGGAGGAGGAGGCTCATTTGCATAGAGGCTCAAAGAGACAGCCAAGAAAAATCAGAGCTAATCATTAGAGGTGGCTGTGGCCACCGGGCTCTAAATTGCATTAGGAGGCTTCTGGTCTTCATTGAATGTATCGGATGCAAAGGCAGAAGCAGGAAGAGCTGGGCGGGTGACCTGCCTGCCTGCCCGCCCCCTCGGCTGCTGCTTCTGGCTGGAAGCTGGGTGGGGAGGCTCTAGAGCCCTCCCCCAGTGCCTACTTCTCAATCCCCACCAGCTCCTGTAAGATTTTCTCAGGGCTCTGTGACCTTGGACCAGTTACTTTCCTTCTCTGGGCTTGTTTCCTTAATTAGAAGCTAGAAAGGCTGGTTTCCTGAGTGCCAAGCTCAAGGAAGTAGAAGCCTAGGAGGGGGTCTGAGACGCTTCAGGCGGCTTCCTTTGGCTCTGTAGGGAAGAGGAAAGATGCTTGTGTGTGTGGCCCCTTTGTCTGCACCATGAGCTTCAGTTTTACCCTGAACCTCAGTTTTGTTGTCTAGGCAATGGGTACAGCTCAGTTGGTATAGTGCCTAGCACAGCATTAACACAGCATGGTAGCACGTCATCCCAGCACTCGGGATGCAGAGGAACTCAGGAGGTCACCATGGATCCTCCTTGAGGGGTTACAGAGCACCCAGGAAATGATCTAGAAGCAGACTCTCTTCTGGGGGTTCTGGCTTGGAGCAGGTGTGGTTTTCTCTTCCTTGTGGCATCCCAGAAGCCCCTGGGATGTGGATGCCCAGGTTTGGAGCTAGATATGGCTGGAGGGTTTTTTTTTTTTTTTTTTTTTTTCAGAACCCAGGAGAGCCTGGCTCTGTAGAAATGTGTCCCGGGGAGGCTCCAGGGAGGCCTGTATCCTCCATCTGGGCAGATGCTTCTGTGGTGGGTGACGAAGGCTGGTAGGGCCCCAGTGGTATGTGCCAGCCTGCACGTGTGTGCCAGGGAAGCTTTGCGTGCACATGCGTGTGCTAACAGACTCTGGGCAATGTGTACATACCTGTGGTCACCCCGTGGGGCCACTACCCTATATGACCACGGAGAGTCAAATATCCACGGACGTGTGCTTTTCCACTCCCGTGTGCTCACATGCAGCTGTGTGCACCCCGCACTTGCTCCCCCCTGCTCGTCCCCATGGCAACCCCAGCAGTGTGTCCTGGTGAGACATAGAGCAGGTGTCGGGAGATCTCTGTTGGTGCTGGGGAGTCAAGAAGGGAGGGGCTCCCCAGAATGGGCAGGGCGTCTGAGGTTCTTGGGCAGAGGCTTTGGATTTAGGAGAATCTTCTGGAAGCCCCTCCATCTGTGATTCCTACAGGATGAGTCACAGGCCCATCTGGTCAGGATTTAGTATTGTGTGGTCCTTGGCGACAGATTAGCAGCATGTTAGGGGGGCTCGTCCCCATTTTCTGGGAAGGTAAACTGAGTTTTGAAGCTGGTGACACTGTGGATCCTCGGGCAGCCCATGACATGGGTCCTTACTTACTCTCCCTTTCTCACTTCCGTGGAGAGAGAGGAAGGGGCTTGCCCCAGCTTCTGTTCCAGGAATGGGTGGAGTGGGTGGAGCCCTTGCCTTAAATCCCAGCTACCCAGTGGTTCAATGCGTCTTTTGCCATTTGGCTGATTGTGGGAGAGCTCTGTCTTGAGACCTATGGCTCAGGCCCTCCCCACCCGCATGTGAAGTCATCCAGCTCGGGCTGGCAGGGTTCCCATGGCAACAGCAGTGACGTCACAAAGGCTGGAGGAGGACAGCTGGAGGGAGGTGTGGGGTGAGGCCGAGGAGGGGATTCCTGCCTTCTCTCATGCTCTGACCACTTGTTACCAAGCAGGCATGGGGAATAAGTCCTGGATGTTCCCCCACACCCCTCAGAGGTGGAAGGAGTTAGGGACATCCTCCTGTCCAGGTGCCAAGTCCCTTTGGGAGTAAGGAGGTGGGCGTGAGCCTCAGAGGCATAGATGTCACGGTCACCTGGCCTGATTAACTAGCTGCTCTTGCCAAAGTTGGAGTGACAGCCTTCAAGGGCCTATGACTGTACAGGTCACCACCAGCTGTCCCCGTGGGGGCCTGGGATCTGTACCTGAGTTTTTTCCTCATTTTTATTATGTGCGTGTGAGTGTGTGTGTGTGCACGCACATGTTTGCACCTGGGCACATAGCGTGGTGTCCCTGTGGAGACCACAGGTCAACTCCTAGGAGTCTGTTCTCAGTTCTCTCCTTCCAACACACTGGGTCCTGAGATCAAACTCAGGCTTGGTGGCAAGGGCTTTTACCTGCGGAGCCTTCTCTCCGGCTGCGCTCTCACCTTTAAGACAGGGTCCTTTGTAGCCCAGGCTTCAGCTGAGGAGAACCTTAAATTTCTGATCCTTCCCTTTTCCTCCCAAGTGCTGGGACTTCGGTACGTGCCATCACACTGGGTTTATGCAGTGCTAGGCGTGGAATGAGCTTCATGCGTGCCAGGCAAGCACTCTGCCACTGAGCCACACCCTCAGCCCGCACTGAAGTCTCTTGGTCTCTCCTTTAACTTGACTCGGTTGACTGCTCTGTCAAGCTCTACATCCAGACATCCACGAGAGTAGGTAGCACTGGGACCACTGGGCGCCCCCTGCTGGGCGGGGACAAACCAGCTTTCTGCTCTGGTGGAGTTGAGCCCAGGCTAGAGCTATAGAAAGGCACAGGCCTGCAGCCCCTTCTCGTCAGGCCTTGACCACTGTCGCTCCATGTAATAGCTCCAGGTGCGGTCCTGGGAAAAGCTGAGAGCCCAGTGGGCTCGTGAGAGGTCCCAGGTTTGGCTTTCAGGCTGCAAGCCTGGTGCTGTCAGCATCCCACAGTGCTCACGAAGCACTGGTTCCCGCAGCTGACTGAGTGCCTCAATCTTGCTTCCACGGCTGTCGTCTCCAAGCCAGAAGAGGGGCCAACCTCTCCCTGGGCTGCACCCTTCATGATCAGATTCCCAGGAGGGTATGTTTGGAAGCACAAGACAAAACATGGATTCCTGACTAAATTGTGCATAAAGCAAACAGGCAGACACTGCCCCTGCCCCCGCCCCCTCCTTTTAAAACCCAACTGGTTCTGTCTGACCCAACTCACATTCCCAAGTATCTATTTGGAAAATGCTATACTGTTTTGTTTCTTTGACACTTGGTCTCACTTTGTAGTCCGGGCTGGCCCCAAACTCATGAACCTCCTGGCTCCACACCCCCTAGCACTGGGATCGCCAGCAGAAGTGACCACCCCTGGATTCTCTGTGGCTTCTGAGGATTGAATCTGGGTCCTCATGTTTGTACAGTGACTGAACATTTCCCCAGTCCTGTCAGCGCATCTCATTTGGTCTACCCAATACCCCACCCCGTTACCCTACCCCAGGGTTGCAAAAGAGAGCCCAGGTATTCCTGGAGATGTAATTATTAAGAGCCTACTGTGTGCCGTGCATTGCCTGTGTTGGTTTCGGCACAGAAATGACATCATCCTGGAACCTCCTTGGGTACAGTCATCAGTATCCTCTGCTGTGAACACGTGTGGGCATCTCTCAGCATCCTGCAGCCACTTGAAAAGGTATTCACTGGGTAGGAGCAGGGACACAGAGCAGGACTCAAGGCCTTTCTTCCCAGAAGCCACCATCCTGTAGGAACGCAGCCTGCTATGAGGGGCTTGGTGGCAGGTGGCAGGTGTTGACCCTGGGAACGTGACTCTTCCTGAGATTCCTCTCCTGTCCTTTGACTCTAAAGACAAGATCCTGGTGTAGACACAGGGCTGACATTGTGCCTTCTTGGGAGAGGTGTATGGAGGGAAAGGCTCAAGTTAGCTGGTGGGGACAGAGAGCATTTGAAGACCCTCTTGTTCCTGGTGAACACATTCAGGCAGGGTGGGTAGAACTGCCACTGTCTCCTGATAATTCGCCCGTGTCTAGATGTGTCTTTTATTTTACGCCTACATTTGAACATCTCACCCAGTTTTTTTTTTTTCTTTTTAGCCCATTAAAGACCGAGGGAAACTTAGCTTCGTCTCAGACAAACAAGCAAAATTCCAGCCTCATTTTCGTGTCTCTCTAATAAGCACTTCTCAAATGTACAGCTCGCGCGCATACAATTCGTCAGGTTAATGCCTTCTCAATCCTCACGCCTCCCTTCTGCAGCGATTTTTTTTTTTTTCCTCTTCCTTCCTGCGGTAGCGCCCTCAGAGGGAGACTGCCTCAAGCTTCCAGGAGCAAATTAGCACCATTGGCTTCCTGGCGGGTAAGGACCTGCCACTGGAGCTGTGAGAAAGTGAGGAGGTGGGGTGAGGGGTCCCCGGCATTACTACCACACTGCAAGCTTCCAACAACACGCAGAGCATTTGTGTCTTCTCGGGCCACAGAACACCGAAAAGCACAGCTCTGGCATTGAAATCCCAACACTTGGATGGCTGAGGCGGGAGGATCAACGAGTGCCAAGCCAGCCTGGGCTCCAGAGTGAGACCTCGTCTTAAAAGGATAAAATATTACAAATTAGAGTGACGCTTTTCTTTAGCCTAGCCTTTAAGGTTTTATCAGTATAAGTCCATCATAATGCAAATCTTTAATCCCAGCACTAGGGGTGCACAGACAGGTGGAGCTCTGTGAACCTGAGGCATCCTGGTCTACGTCGCAAGTTCCAGGACAGCCAGGGCTATGTAGTAAGACCCTGTCTCAAAACGAAAAAGAAAAAACCAACCCAAAACTGGATATTAGTATATTTTGTTTGGTTTGGGTGTATGCACATTCCTGTGGACATTTGTGGGTATGTGTGTGAATATGTGTGGAAGCCAGAGGTTGACTTCAAGTGTGCCCCTTACCCTGTCCACCTGTGTCTTGAGATAGAGTCTCTTATGGGCCTTGAACTCACCAAGCAGGTTGGGTAAGTCTGAGTTCCATACGGGCTGGAAATCTCAGCATGTCATTTTTTTTCCCCCTGAATTTAAATTTTGAGTCAGGATTCCCTGTGAAGATCCATGACTAGTATCCCTTAGCCTTCACTGCAGAAGAAGAGTACATCGTCACAGCCGGTGGGGACTGTGCAGTTTGACGGTAAGGATTCCTTTTGTAAGATACACATCACACATTAAAGGTTTGTCAAAGGCTTACACGGGCAGGAGATATATTACACTCAAGACTCTTGCAATGCATTTGACTCTAAAGACAAGATTTGTCGCCATTCAAGTGTCCCGTGTCCGCACAGTTCATGTCAAACTCTCCATTTAAAGTTTGTCAAAGGCTTGCAGGGCAAGAGTTACATTACATGCAAGAGAGACATAAATGCAACTTCATGCCAGAGTGCTCCCCCAGGCAGTGGACCTCAGTAACCTGTAAGTGCTCCCAGTGCTCCCCACACCGTCCTCCTACTGTCAGACCAGCAGCTAGAAGCTTGCCCAGCTGGTGGGCGTGTCACGGTGAGTGACCAAATATCCATCCTGTCCTCCCTGATGTAACCCTAGAACTGATGACCAGGGGCCGGGCTTATGACCGCCTGTATTGTCTTGTCTGTGAAATGAATGTCTTTTACAGATATCTGTCCATTTTCCAGCTGAGCTCTCTTGATCAGTTTGCTAGATTTCTTTCTGGATTCTGAAAGAATATTCACCTCAGATGACAGAGAGAACAGTGACAATGACTTCCTAACATACCGTGTGGACTGTGTTTTGTTCATTTTGACTTTTCATTTAGGAGGATTTGATAGCCTAAGCTGGCCATGAAAAGCATGATCCTTCTGTCTCAGTTTCTCCATTCTGGGAACACAGGCCTGTGCCACCACGGTTAGCACAGGACTTATTAACTTAGTTATTTATGCACTGGTAATTGAGTGACACCCCAGCCCCTCACTGGAGATTCTAGGCAGGAGCTCTACCACTGAGCCACACTCCAGCCCCTCACTGGGGGATTCTAGGCAGGGGCTCTACCACTGAGCCACGCCCCAGCCCCTCACTGGGGGATTCTAGGCAGGGGCTCTACCACTGAGCCATGCCCCCATCCCCTCCCTGGAGGATTCTAGGCAGGGGCTCTACCACTGAGCCACACCCCCAACCCCTCACTGGGGGATTCTAGGCAGGGGCTCTACCACTGAGCCACACCCTAGCCCCTCACTGGGGGATTCTAGGCAGGGGCTCTACCACTGAGCCACACCCCAGCCCCTCACTGGGGGATTCTAGGCAGGGGCTCTACCACTGAGCCACACCCCAGCCCCTCACTGAGGGATTCTAGGCAGGGGCTCTACCACTGAGCCACACCCCAGCCCCTCACTGGGAGATTCTAGCCAGGGGCTCTACCATTGAGACACATCTTTTCACTTTTTATTTTGAGACAGGATTTCACTATTGGCCCAGGTTACCCCTGTGTTCACTCTGTAGCCCAAGCAGTCCCTGAAGCTCTGACTCTCCTGCATCTGTCTCTCAAATCTCGGCTTACAGGTCTGTTCTCTAGACTCAGCATGTGGTATATTTTTAAGAGCAGAAATTCCTCATTTTTGAGCAATGATATTTATTAGTTTATAATTGTGTGGGTGGAAAGGAATTCTCCTCTGTCACCACATTATTAGTGTATTTTCAAACATGTTAACTTAATATATAAAATAGATCACCGTATCATACGGTGCACAGTTTTCTTTCCATGCATTTTATGGTTCAGAGACTCATCTACCTAGGACTTACCTTCAGTTTTGAATGACTGACTTTATTAATGGACGAAGTAGAAGAATGCAAAGTAAACAGTAGATAACGAGTGGATGGAGAAAGAGAGACAGAGAGATACAGAGACAGAGATAAAGAGGTGAGAGACAGAGAAACAGAGAGACAGACACCAAAACAGAGAGGCACAGAGAGACAGACAGAGACACACAGGCAGAGAGACACAAAATAGACACATAGACAGACACACAGAGACAGAAAGACAGAGAGACACAGAGACAGACACAGTGACAGAGAGACAGACAGACACACAGAGAGACACAAAATAGACACACAGACACAGAGACAGAGAGACACAGAGACAGAGAGACACAGAGACAGAAAGACAGATAGACACAAAGATAGACACAGAGACAGATACACAGAGACAGACACAGTGACAGAGATGCAGACAGACACAGAGAGACACACAGAGAGACACACAGACAGAGAGAAACAAAATAGACACACAGACAGAGACACAGAGACAGAGAGACAGAGAGACACAGAGACAGACACAGTGATAGAGGCACAGAGACAGAGAAGCAGAGAAACAGAGGAAAAGAGACATACAGAAAAACACACAGACAGACACACACAGAGGGACAGAGAAACAGACAAACATATGGGCACACACACACACACACACACAGACAGACAGAGAGAGACAGAGAGAGAGAGATACAGAGACAGAGAGACAAAGAGACAGAGAGAGAGAGACAGAGAGACAGAGAGAGAGAGACAGAGAGAGAGAGAGAGAGAGAGACAGAGAGAGAGAGAGAGAGAGAGAGAGAGAGAGAGAGAGAGAGAGAGAGAGAGAGTCAAACCAAGGGAGGTAGAAACACAGCTGGGGAAGTTGAGGCAGCCAGCTGGAACCATAACTGAGCTTCCCCTCCATGGTTGAGCTTTTGGTTTCTCTTCCCCACCTCACAAGGTAAACAGTGACCTCTGGAAATAGTCCACCATCCGGCTGTTTTCAAGGACACGCTGTTCTTTCTCTCAGGCCGTCTTACCATTCTCTTCCCTGCCAGTCACAGAGCTAGGGGGCCATCCCACTCTCATGCAGACTGTGGAGAACACTGGGAGACAAACATGGGTCAATTTGAAACGGTGTGGATGGACCCGTCTCAGAGCTTGCTTGCCAGTGAACTCAAAGAGCACATGGCATTCACCAGTACAATGGACCATGTAAGTCTAGGCTCAGCCTGGATGGGTTAGACGTGGGATGGAGCAAGGGGACTCAAGTTCAAAGTTCAAAACAGTGTTTTGCATTTAGATACCTGATTGGTGGAGGGCCCGCTGCCTTTTTCTGTTGATTTGTTCTGCGTCATCCAAAGGTAGATGACAGGTGCATCTCTACGTGCTTTGTCTGCTCTGTGGGCGCGTGGGGACAGTAGCCTGAACTCGTGTTGATTCTATGTGGTGCCAGTTGTCCTAGCTCTACAACTGGGTATCCATACAGATCCCACTGAACCTGTTCTCCCAATTTTGAGCCATTCTCGCGCATGCACATCTTCAAAGCTTATCAAGATCTACAAAGAGAAAATCTGCTGGGATTTTTACTGGAATCTCATTGAACCTGTAGATCTATCTGGAAGAGGTCAATTAAAAAAATACATATTCTGTGTGTGTGTGTATGTGTGTGTGTGTGTGTGTGCGTGCGCGTGTGCGTGCGTGCACAACTGTGTATCTATATGTCTGTGTGTAGGGTATATGTTTCTGTGTCTGTGTGGTGTGTATGTGCGTGTGTCTATGTGTCTGTGTTTATATGTGTCTGTGTGCACGAGCACATGCATGTGAGAACGTGTAGATGTTCCCAGAGTCCAGCAGAAGGGGTCAATTTTGTGATTGGAGTTGCAGATGATTGTGAGCTGCATGACCTGGGGTCCACTTTTTGCTGTAAACACATAGACATCCAAATACAGTAGAATATGGCGTTTACATCTATCCTCTCGACTACCTATTAATATAATTCACACATAATTTTGGCTTTAACATATATAGCCACACCCTTAGAGAATGACTAGGTTTTAATTTTTTTTCTGAATCTTAGAATTTCCATTTCTTTTTCTTGTCTTGTTGCAGTGGCTGAAGTCACTAGGACGGTGTCAAATGGGTTTGTTTCTGAGTTAAGAGGCGCATCATGGGGGTTGGGGATTTAGCTCAGTGGTAGAGCGCTTGCCTAGCAAGCGCAAGGCCCTGGGTTCGGTCCCCAGCTCCTAAAAAAAGAAAAAAAAAAAAGAAAAGAAGAAAAGAGGTGCATCATGCTGTCCATGAGGTGTGCCCTCTGCCATGGGCCAGGCGGAGTTTCCTTTGCTCCTTGGAGCCAGGACCTCATTATGCGGCTTCGCTGGCTGGAACTCGAGATCCTTCCACCCCAGTCTCCCAACCGAAGCAAGGCATAGTTTAAGGAGCTTTTAATTGGTACTCAGAAATGATTTTGCAAAAGAGCTTGGTCCATCCTATCACAGTCTAATGAGCTTTGCTGGGTTCTGGGTTTTAACCTTAACTTAGGGTTTTGTTTTTTTTATTTGTTATTTAGATCAACCCTTACTTGATGAGCACAAGTGAAATGTCATCTTATTTAATAAAAATATGCATTTCTGGCACTGGAGAGCTGGCTCAGCAGCTAAGAGCCCTTGCTGCTCTTGAGAAGAACCCGAGGTCAGACCCCAGAACCCACGTGGGGCAGCTCACACTACTGTCTATGAGTTCAGCCCAGAGGATATGATGCCCTCTTCTGGCCTCCTGGGGGCACTGCACACACACACACACACACACACAGACACACACACACACACACACACACACACACACACAGAGAGAGAGAGAGAGAGAGAGAGAGAGAGAGAGAGAGAGAGAGAGTCCTTACAAGATACCTTTCCCTGAGGCATGAGGTGGAACGCGTCCTTGTAGGCATCTCTGTGTTTCTCTTTGAGTCTGATATTTACCCGTGTGTCTGTACATTGTTGGGGCTTCAATGCCGGTGTGAGTGGGTATTGTCCCACCTCTGCCAACTGTACCACGGACATTTCCTCTTGGTGCCACAGAGGTTTTAATTTTTTGTTATTTTTTATGTACCTCTTGCTGGTTTTCATTTGGCCAAATTTGCATTTCTCTTCTTCTACCATTTATTCCACTCCTCCTGAGCTTGGAAAGCCGGCTTCTCTCCTGAGACCTCATAAGGATTGGATTGTGTTTCCACCCAGCCTTTATGGCTTAATATTGCACATTTAACTGTTTACTCTGTCGGAATTTGTGGGGCTGTGGGTGTGGGGTGAGAAGCTAATTGCTGCACGGAGTTCACCAGGGGGCGGGGCCTCATTTGCACCTGAGAATCTCTGGGGTCTGTGCTGAGCAGGGAGAGATTGAAGGAAGGAGGGAGGTGGTGTGTGTTGAGCAGGCAGCATGCTCTCTCTGTCTCTCTCTCTCTCTCTCTGTGTGTGTGTGTGTGTGTGTGTGTGTGTGTGTGTGTGTGTGGTGAGGGCAGGACTGTGCAGCCCTAATTACCACAGGGACCATTGTAGCCGCTGCCTCTGCCTGGGTTTAAGTTGAAAGCAAAGAATTCAGCCTCGCTCAGCCACAGGCTGTGTAACCCTGGCTAGGACTCAATTTGTTTTCTGCAAAATGGGGCTCTAAACTGGGCGTGGTGCTACACACCCATCATCCCAGCCCTTGGGAAGCAGAGGCAGGAGGATGGGAAATTTGAGGCCAGCCTGGGCTACAGAGTGAGATCCTGCTTCAAAAAATGCAAACAGGGGCTGGGGAGATGGCTGAGTGGGTAAAGTGCTCTGTTGCCCAAACATGAGGATCTGAGTTCAATCCTGGGCACCCCACATAAAAGCTGGACATGGTGGTGCACAGTTGTAGTCACAGCACTGGGGAGGCAGAGACAGGAAGATCTCGGACTCGATAGCCAGCCAGATCAATGAGAGATATTATCTCACCAAAACAATGTGGTTGGCATCCAAGGAACAGCACACACATTTGACCTCTGACCTACATACCCACACACACACACACACACATGCACATGTGTATGCACACATACATGTACACCTCTATACATAGTGTACACCTGCATGCACTACACATGCACATGTGCACACATGCACACACACATCAGGGGACTAGTGACACCTTTTTAAGAGCTGTCTGGAGGGACAGAGGCACTGGTGTGCCCTGTAGGCAGACGGGGCAGGCAGACTCATGGCAAGTCCCTTCCATGTCACCTTAGTCAGTGTGCTGACCTCTGTGAGCCTGAGTTTCTGCATCTGAAGATGGAGATCACAGAAGGCTTGGGGCACAGCGCTATAGGACACACAGTAAGAGTCCCGGTGTGCGGCCTTGGGAGTGTCCTCTAATGGGGTAGCACCCACAGTTGCTATCTTTGCTAGGATCTCTGTTTAGGGGGTGTCCATCTCTGGACAGTGGCTGCTGTGATGGGGGTAGGAGAGGACAATGTGTTGGTGCGTGGGACCAGCTCTCTTCCCGGTTCTGACTGGTCTGTGCCTTTTCTATTCTGATACTGGGTGGTGGGACAAGGCCAGCAGATTAACTCCTAGTTCCTTGTCCAACTCGGCCCTGACCCAGATAAAATGACTCAGGTCACCTGAGAAAACCTATAGTATGTGTACACACATATGCACTCGCATACACACATGTGCACACACATGCAACCGAACCTCTGAGTACATGTGGTCTCACAGATGTGCACACCTACACATTACACACTTCTACATGTAGCAAGAGCCTCAGTACACATGACGTCATATAGCAGATAGGCACAGACCATGGACATAACACATATACACGCATATACACATGCACATGCACACACACATGTGCACATATGTATACACACATGTGCACATGAGTACATACGTACACACAGTACATACGTACACACACACACACACACACACACACACACACACACACACACACACACATCAATGCTCACTCTCAGGTAGCCAAGGTGGGCCTGAATGTTAGCTAGCTGGGTTCAGCTGTCTCAATCCTACCTTGCCTGGCTTGACAACTTCCCCTGGGTGTCTGGTGGTCCCTGGACAGCTCCTCCCTGAACCTGCTATGGTCACTCTTGTGTCCCTGTCCCCTGAAGGCAGTTCCTCAGCTCAGCTAATTCCTGCTGCAGTCTCCTCAGCTTCCCCGTCTTAACAGACATGGGATGTTTGTGCTGTATTGGGATCCCACATGAGGCTGTGGTACTCAGGCCCAGCGAGGGCTCCTGTGAGAAGCTGTACCCTCAGTTGTGTGTAGCTGCAATGAATATCTTGGAACAAGGGATCCCCTCCGTCATCTGCTGGCCTTGAGACTTGAGTTATTATGGCCTGACGCCTGGGTGACGGAACAGGAGCGGTCACCTGGTTCCACCTCATGAGCTTTGTATGTTCCCAGGGTAAGGCGGGAGGGGGATGGAGAGCTATGCAGGGCAGAAGCATAGTCACAGAGGTGGGTTCCTGAATTTGGTGGCCAGGAAGACCTGCCCCTGCAGCCTCAGGGGAAGGGCTTGGGACCCTGAGCATTACTGGTATCTGAGTGGGGTGAGGAAGCCGCCATCAGCTCTTAGAGCCGTGCCACGCCCCTATGTCTCATGCCTTCCAGCACTCAGTAGAAGGCAGGGACTTGAGTAGGTCATGCTTTGTGGGCCTAGACTGGCTGTGCAACAGGGGAAGCTGGCAGCCCCACATGGAGAAGGCTCAAGGGCCTTGGTGGCCTGGCGTTACAGTATGGGAGACCTTGTTCCTTCCCACTGGGGTGGTGATGAAGATGCCCTTCTCCCAAACTACACCGTGATGGGGAGGGGCCGGCTGGAGACATGCTGGTCAGTCTCCCAGGCTGGTGAGGGGAGAGACACTGTGAGGGCTCAGGGGATAGGGTGAAGAGCCCATGCCTGGCTGGGGTCATGGGGTCAGGTCTTGGCGGGCCATGCCCCCTCGCTGCAGGGAACCTGAGGTGTGTGTGGTCTTAGGGACAGGGGTGGATGGCAGGCAGGCAGCGGCGGGGAGGCACAGCTGTGCAGGAGGCCGGACTGCTGGCATCAGCAAGCGCCCCTCCTCCCCCCCATGCTAAACAATCACGGCACAAATATGCAAATGGTATAATTACTGTTATTTGTTTTGCTGATATAAGTGTTTGAAATGCAAATGTCAACTCTGGGCGCTGTTGGTTTTTCCCACCCCTCTCTCCCGGACATTTGCAAGTCGGATCAGTTATCCCTCATCCTGGGAACACCAGGGGTGCCTTCCTCTGAGAGACTTTGGAGCACAGAACACCACCTGCCCCAGCAGTGCACTGACCCAGAGGTCGTGACATCCCCAAAGGTACCCACCTATGGAGTAGTACCTCAAGCCAGCTGGGAGATCTGGCATCCGAGCCTCAGTTTACCTCCCTGTGTAATGGGCCTAACCCCATTGCAACTTGACGAAGAATCCAGCTCCCATTTCCCATCTTAGAGGCCCCAGGCTTGGTCTGATTCTCTCTTCCCCAGTATCATAGACAGTTGAGTTTCCAGAGTGGGTCCTGAGTTCTGATCCTGAAGCCTAGGTAATGGCTAAGACTCCTAGGTAGGCACCCTGGGAGAAACTGGGGCACTGCAGTTCAGGGACTTCCTGAAGACCCACCAGCCAGGGGTGTCACTTGAATGCCATCCCACATTTGTGAGCCTGCAGGACCTTATCCTCTAGTCAGAATCCAGGAGCTGTTTCCTAACCTGACTGGAAGCAGCTCATGCCTGAACTATCTCAGCCACAAGCAGGCCTAGTGGCAAGCCTCCCACTGGGTGGTCCCCCCCCCTTCTCTCTCTCTCTGTGTCTGTGTGTGTCCTCCAGCAGAGCCACCAATCTGTCATCCATGCTGTCTCTGAGACACATGTGCGGGGGCAACTAAAGCCTTTAATCACCTCTGAGCCTGTCAGGATCGTGCACTGGAGAGACCCAGCACACAGCCATCTCCCAGAGGGCCAGGAGTCCTCATTCCGCCTGTGTGCAGGTGTGTACACACCATGCATATGCATATGTGCGGTCACACGTGCACGCCTGGGCTTACGCTACGTGACAGGCTCCCGGAAGCCGCCTTGACTCTGGTGTGGCAGGTAGCACTGGCTATGAGAACACGGAACTGGCTCCAAGTTCAGTGGGACAGCAGAGCCCTTGTCACCAATCCCCTGACCTTCACTCAGACTTTGCAGTGGTGCTGCTCTTAGAGTTCTATCTTAGCTTAGATGGTGGCAGAAATTGTCCCCACTCTGCCCTGAGCTTGTTGTCTTTGGCAGGCCACAGGCTGTCCTCAGAACTGTTTTCTCTCCTGTCTCAGGCTTGTTGTGGGGCTAACAGGGTGAGCGCTCTTGCTTCTCCCCTGCTTGCCAAGCACTAGAAGCTGGGGCCACCTGGGGCGGACAGGTGTCCCAGAGCAGGGACCTTCAGTAACAGAGATGGAGAGTAGCTGGTGGCCAGGGCCAGGTCTGGAGGAGGAATGTGGCTGTTTTCCCTGGGTTTCCTCTCAGCCCTGAGGCCCTCTGCTATTTTTGTCCCACTTACCTTTACAGAGGCAGGTTTCGTCTTGTTAGCATATTCAAATACAGTCCATTATTATTTGAATTAGCTGTTAAGTAATTAGTTCTAATTGATGAGTGCTCCCCCCTCACATCCCCGTGTAGATTTTGGTTATGTACATCCGCTCCTAACCCACAATTTTAGGTAATTACTGCCACTCACTGTCTATTTACACACACACACACACACACACACACACACACACACACACACACATCCTCCAGCGACAGGTTCCTTGTTGCCTTTAACACTCCCTGGCAACCCAGGAGATGCAGTTTGGGGGTGCAGGTACAGACCCAGCTGGTCCTGCAGCTCCGTCAGTCTTCCAGGGGCACAAATACCCGGGAGCCTCCTTGCTACTGTTATAAAGCCCTTTGCTTTCAGGGTCCCCATGATGCACCTCTTCTGAGATGCTTAACTTTGGGAGAAGTTATTCCTCTTCTCAACCCTAGGTCCCCCAGACTGAACGAAAAGGGCTGAATGACATAGTGACATTCATAATTCAAGAGAGTCTACATACTTTCTAGATGCTAAAGGAGACTAAAGACTGATGCGTCGGATGGATGGATAAATGAGAGATGAATGAATGCATCTGTGAATGGATGGATGTAACAGGAATGAATGATGGATGGGTGTGTGAATGAATGCATGAATGGGCGAATGAACAAGTGAGTGAATGGACAAGTGAATGAATGAATGCATGAATGGGTGAATGGACAAGTGAATGAATGAACACGTGAATGAATGAACAAATGAATGAACGAATGCACAGACTACTGAATACACACACATACACACTTGACAGTGATCATCTAGGTAGATGTCAAGCCTTAGTAGTGGCCGCCTTCTTCTCCAAAACTGGTTAGTTCAGCCTGTCTTAGTCAGGGTTTCTCTTCCTGCACAAACACCATGACCAAGAAGCAAGTTGGGGAGGAAAGGGTTTATTCAGCTTACACTTCCACATTGCTGTTCATCACCAAAGGAAGTCAGGACTGGAACTCATGCAGGGCAGGAAGCAGGAGCTGATGCGGAGGCCATGGAGGGATGTTACTGACTGGCTTGCTTCCCCTGGCTTGCTCAGCTTGCTTTCTTATAGAACCCAAGACTAAGAACCCAGGGATGGCACCACCCACAATGAGCTGGGCTCTCCCTCTTTGATCACTAAGTGAGAAAATGCCCTACAGCTGGGTCTCATGGAGGCATTTCCCCAACTGAGGCTCCTTTCTCTGTGATCACTTCTGCTGTGTCAAGTTGACACACAAAAACAGTCACTATACTGCCCTTGAACCAAGACTTCCGTCTCTTGACTTAGTTTCCCTGGCCAGCTTCAAGACAGCCTGTGTCCCGGGGAGAGAAGGAAGTGCAGTGAGGGGTGATGGTGATCTTTGCTTGGTCAGTCTCTCATGGAGACCGAGGTAGAGCCAGACGGAGGTAGATAGATACCTCGCTCATGGAGTCCCATGCGGAAGCGCTGTCCCTAGATAACAGAGGCCACAGGGGACAGCTTAGAACTGAAAGGGCAGCCAGGAGGTGTCAGGACCATAAAATGGCCACAGACAGAGCTGGACACTGGTGGGAAAGTGGGGCAAGACTTTGGCCATTGGCAGATGCTTCTGGAAACACCCAGGTGCTTTGTGGACCAGAGTCCACCTACAGGTGGTGGAGGTTGGATGTGATGATGTCCGTGTGCCTCACTGGGGTAATGGGACTTGGAGACCTCCGTCCTGGACTCTATGCAGGACTTCCTGCCTTGTCTAGTGGAGCTTGAGTGTAATACCACATATGACCAGCAGGAGGTGCTGTCGGAATCCAAGGTAGTTCTCCTGGAAAGTCTAGCTTTTGGGTGGAATTTTCTCCAGAGGTTGCTTGCCTGCTGCATTTGAGCATTGAAGAATTCTGACCTCCCAGGAAGATAGTCCTTGGGACAGGTGGCCCAGAAGGCCTCTCAGAGGAGTCAGGATGGAGAATCCCTCACAGAGGGACTCAGAAAGGCAGACAGCAGGCACATGGTCTTTGCTGTGCCTCGAGTAGAGAGGAGGGAGTAGATACTCTGACAACACAGACCCCGAGACTCCCCTGCCATGGCGGCTAGGGGACATGCCTGCAGAGACAGGACAGAGGCCCTGTGCTTAGGGAACAATTATGGGTGGTTGTCATGAAGCTAGGCAGACTTAGCTGCGCTGACCTCAGGCCATTGGCACAGCCAAGAGTATGGACATTATGAGCGCTGGCCTCACCCCAGACCATGCCTCTTCTCATGTGGTCATTTGCTGCATTTTAAAAAAAACCTGTACAGGGCTACCTGGGTCTCTGTAGCATAGTGTTTGTGGAGTGCACAGGTCCTCGGGGAAAAGTAGCTGATCAAGAAACTGGGAATAAAACAGCCTGTGCTAACATTTATAGGCAACAGCCATACCTATAGATGTGCTCATTGCTTGTCCTTCTGAGGTCTCCTTTAGACCCACCCCCTTTCCTTTAGGCCCACCCCTTTCCTTCCCTCTTTTTGTGCCCCAGGCTTGACATTTCACACATTAAAATGCAGTCTCCTGGACCTAGCAGACACAGGCCCTGAATGAATGTTTGTTGAATGAATGGAGGATGGGACAGTTCCGAGCCAACTACCCAGGAAGGCAGGTGGCAGAGCAGATGGCCTCCAGGCTCCTGCAGGTCTGAAGGAGGCACACATATGCTCCACAAGGGTTTCCTCAGGAACCCAGGGGCGGGACACACTGTTTCTCAGTTGCCGGTATTGAGTTATAACTTGGAGGTGTTGAGGATGGGACTGAAGGACTACTGCATACTAGGTCAGTACTCTACCACTGAGCCACACCCCAGCCCCTCACTGAGGGATTCTAGGCAGGGGCTCTACCACTGAGCCACGCCCCAGCCCCTCACTGGGGGATTCTAGGCAGGGGCTCTACCACTGAGCCACACCCCCAGCCCCTCACTGGGGGATTCTAGGCAGGGGCTCTACCACTGAGCCACGCCCCCAGCCCCTCACTGGGGATTCTAGGCAGGGGCTCTACACTGGGCTATGCCTCATTCCCTAGTATTTCAAGCACTGCCACATCCCATTTTCTCTGTCCCTCTTGTACAGAGACTTCATCCCAAGAAATCTCTTTCCTGGAAGCCAGGACTAAGAGTTCAGAAAGGCCCTTCATGACACGTAGTCCTTGGCTAAACTCTGTTTCCACCATCTGGGGTTGAGCTTGCCTGGTGGTTGTGGTAAGAGCAGCCTGGGGAGGTGGAGTCCAGACCCTCTGTGAAGGCCCCTCCCTCTTCTCTGCCTCTATTTCCTTGTCTGAGAAGTGGGCGCAGCATCTCTCTAGTTATCCAGATAACTTCCGCTGACTTGTCCAGAGCCTGCGGCAGCCCTGGTGATCCTGCCCTCCCTCCTTCTGGCGCAGAAGCCCCAGCTCTGCCTTGCTTTTTCCAACACAGAGCTGTTTATGTGCCCCCGGGGCGACAGGGGGCTGACAGCGGCCATGTTGGCCTGTTGAACCGCTGTCTAGGGATCGGCTGGAGACAGCGAAGCAAACAGCTCGAGCTAATTAGCAAAAGGTCATGCCAGCTCCTGGAGCCCCTGCTTTTGAAGTCTTGCCACAGGCGGACAGAGCAGCTTGAGGAAGGCTGGGGTGACCAGATTCCTGCTCCCACCCAGCCCCAAATTGTTCAGCCATGACTCTAAGACTGGCTTTCTAGAAACTCTCCAGGGCGATCGTGGTTGGACGAGCCCCTGGGCAAGCAGGGTTCTGTCTTCACAGGCAGCTGGCGTTGTGACCTTCAGAGCCCTGCCTTCACCTCATCCCCAGAGGGGACTGAATGATCTGAAGAGTGGGCAATAGGCCCAGACTCCCCACTATGGTGCCCCCATGAACCCCACCTCCCCTGCCGAAACACCCTTTACAGCTCCTCTCTAAATCAATCTGCTTTTTAAAAACTTAAATACATTTATATAAAGGGAAGTTTTATAGCACTACACAAATGGAAAACAGGTCTCCCCGGCCATAAATAGAATTCATAATCATAAAAATAAATTCAATGGAAAGAAAACAATGTTATTAAATTCTCATTGGACGCTCTAGCCCCAGGGAGGCTGAGAGCCCAAGGCTTGCTACTGCTTTATTAAAGAGAGAAGAGGAGGGGGAGATAGGAGAGAGAGAGAGAGAGAGAGAGAGAGAGAGAGAGAGAGAGAGAGAGAGAATATGAATGTTAAGACCCATCAGCCCTGGTCTGAGACTTTGCATCCAACAGAGTCAAGCATTTTCAGAGAATTTAAATTGAGAGCCGCTCCCTAATAAAACAGTTCAGCATTCTTTTATGCAGTGCCAGACTGTGTGTAAAACAGAGGCCTGCACTGTAGGGCTGAGCCCCACACGGGACTCCTCTCCCTTGTGTGAAGAACATGGCTATAGGGTACCGTCCTGAGAACTAGTCAGTGGTTCTGGTTCCTCCTCTGTCTGAGCAATCACCCTCATGGTCTCACAGTGGCTGCTGTAGCCCCAGCCATTGCATCTATGTCTCAGGCAGGAAAGAAAGAGAATATAAGAGAGGAAAAGGAATCCTGTAGACGCGTCTGTTTCATGTTGCCCGAAAGGCAGTGAGCTCACTCTCCCGCCAACCAGGCTGGTGGCTGAATATACCACAGAGGAGGGGCGGGCCATGATGAGGAAGGGGCTGGAGTGATCATCATGGAGAGTCCTAAGTGGCAGCAGGCTGAGGATGCAGAAGCTGTCACCAGCTGTGGCTTCTTTAGGGCTGGGATTTGATGTGGGGAGACGTGGCCAAGAGCTGGGGAGCATCCTGCAGGAGAAGGCGGCGTTTACTTAGTGTCTTTTTGGTTAGCACAGTGACTTGTGCCTTGGCCCTCCTGTCCTGTTGCCCAAGTGACTCACGGTGCCATGGCTCCAAGGTCAGACAGAGAGATGGCCTGGGCCAGGCTCCAGCACAGGTCCCCATCTCTCCAGCCGAGCTAGCCACTTGTTGCTCTGAGATCCCAGGCATCTGACTGGCTGCCTGTTCATGAAACACCCAGTAGGCCGCAGCCCCACGCGGGCTGCACCAAGTGGAGGGCACACACAGTGTGGGAGCTTGAGGCTCAGTTTCTGAGGTGCGCTCCATGGGTGCCATCTCCAGAGCTTGTATGAACACTAGGCAGGTTCACCAGGGTGGGCCGTGGAGGGAGGCAGCAAAGAGGAAGACCTGGTATGGCGGGGACACACTGGGGTACACTTTGGACACCTCCATGGTCTTGCTGAGCGATGGGGTCTTTCAGGGGAGAAGCTCTTGAAAATGAACCAAAACAAGGTAAAGTGGCCAGGTACCTAGGGCAAGCGTCTCTCCTTGCAGCTTCTTTAAGCTGAAGTGGTTGCTTTAACTCCTGCCATTGCATCTGCATCCCAGCTGGGCAAGGAATATATATACATGGATTTGAGTGCATGCTGGAAACCTTCAGCTCTACTCATCCTATCTGAGACTTCAGCACTAATTGTGACTGGTTGCAAGGACATCAGGAAGTGTCATTGGGTGGATCCTGCTCGAGCTCTTGGGTTTGGGTTTATGAGAGAGAGAGGGGAGAAGGAGGGAGAGGGAGAGGGAGGGAGGGAGAGGAGAGGGAGAGGGAGAGGGAGAGGGAGAGGGAGAGGGAGAGGGAGAGAGAGACAGTGTTCGTGTCCACACAACTTGCTGCAGTCTGTTCTCTCCCATCATGCTGGTCCTGGGAATTGAACTCAGGTTGTCAGACTTGGCAGCAAGCCCCTTTACCTGCTGATCCATCTCACTAACCTCAAGTTTAAAGGACATGAAGAGAATAGAAGTTGATGGCCAGCCAGGATTCTTAGATTTATCATGGATGGATGACCTGGATCTTGGGACCTAGTAAGAGACATCAGGCATGAGGGTGCCTTAGAACCGTGTCCAGGGTCATCTCCAGGGCTTTCCATGGCTCCTTCCAGAAAGTTCTCTCTTGCTAGAAGATACCAAACAAGATGAAACCGAACTTAGTAAAGAAATGTCACTGGGAAGAGGAGACCATGGATTCAGGCCGCCGTCCACACAGCATGTTGGAATAGGGGCCCCATTAATCACCACATCGAATCCGTAGGAAGTGCTCTATCCATGCTCTGGTTGAGTCCGAGGCCTTGTGTGCTATTCAAGTTAACGAGAGGGGTTAGGGAGGTCACTCGAAGACGAAACGCTTGCCATGCAGGCACGGGGACTGAGTTCCAATTCCATGTACACCAAACACAGTGTGTCTGTCTGCACCCCCTGTGCTCCTACAGGCGGACGGGCAGCAGAGACAGGAGACTCCCAAGAAGCTCACGGGGCAGCTAGCTATGCAAGGGGGAGAAAGACACCTGCCTTGAACAAGGTAGAAGGCAAGGACTGACACCCGAGGCTCTCCTCCCACACCAACACACGTGTGGTAGCACACACGTGCTCTCCATCACACACATGACTGCATGCCTTCATGCATAGCTTGTATATATGCACACATTAATAATAATAACAATGTTAAAGACAGTCACTTGAGAGTTCTAGCTCGCAAAGTCTGAGTTTCAACTTGCTGCTCCATCCCACCCCCTCGAAGCTACCAGCCCCTTAAGCCTCCCCAAACCTTGGGGACAGAGCACAGGGAATCCACTTGCCAGGGAGTTGTCTCTAGGCTCCCGTGCTGTTTGGAAGGGTTGGAAGATGCCACAGAGAGGGGTCACGATTGTAGCTCTCCTGGTCTAACCTAATCTGCCTCTATGTTTCCAGGATAGCCTTTTGCCCTCTCTGGGCTGACACCAACAATTTCAGGATCTCAGGGCAGAAGCTGAGGTGGGCTGGTGGCTCCTGGGTGGCCGGAGAATTGTGTGACGTTCTGGATAGAGCTGGGCCCACTTGCAATCTTAGTTTCCCCTCCAGCAGTGGTTCTCAACCTTCCTAATGCTGCGACCTCATGGTGTGGTGACTCCCAACCATAAAATTATTTCTGTTGCTACTTCGTAGTTGTAGATTTGCTACTGTTATGAATCGTATTGTAGCCATCTGTGTTTTCTGATGGTCTTAGGAGACCCCTGTGAAAGGGGTCAAGACCCATAGCTTGAGAACTGCTAAAGGTTAAAGCCTCGTGGGCTAAGTTAGGGCGGTCCAGAAAGCTGCACCCACTGTCTTCAGAAGGGGGGTTGCAACTCCCGGAGCCCATGGTTCTTCTGCACCAGGCTGGGATTTGTTCTTACAATGGCAGTAAAGAGACAGACTGCTGTTGTCCCTTGCTGTCCAGAGACCCTGCAACAACTTGGCATCCCATCCTGGTCCTCAGAGTGAGAGAAAGTGGCTTTTCTCCAGAAGGGCCCTTATCCAGAGCTGGAGACAAACAGATATCTGATCCCCACTCCTCACACACCTCAGCAGGACCCCACAAACTTCTGTCACCCCACCTCCCTCTCAGGCTTAAGGACCCCCTGACACAGTTGTCCTTGCACACCTCCATGGATGGGGAACTCAGTCTGAAACCACAAGCAGTTCCTTTTCAAAACGTTTTAAAATTTATGATAAAATATTCAAGGCATCTCAAATATTTAAGGAATTCCTAATAAATATTTCACTAATTATAAAATATTTACTATGACCAAAGGTATAATGATAACACAATGGGTCTCCCTCCCAGGTGGCTTCTCACACCCTGGCGGCTTCCCACCTCACAGTAGCAGTTCATTCCTCGTCTTTCAACTTTTAATTTCGCTGGGGTCCTCAGAAGAGAATTTGTCGTCATAATGTCTGGGGAGGGACACAGCATGGGATCCCTATGTAGCTGAGGCTGGCTTCAAACTTGTAATCCTCCTGCCTCAGCCTCCTGCTCCTGAGTGGAATCATAGGTGGATCTTAGTTACTTCTATGTATGGTGTGTGTGTGTGTGTGTGTGTGTGTGTGTGTGTGTGTGTGTGTGTGTACTCGTGCACATGTGTGTATGCACTTGTGTGCACATGCCTATGTGTGTGTGTGCTCACTTGCATGCATGTGCACATGTGTGTATGTGTGTGCATGCATGTGCATTCATGCTCGTGTGCATGTACATATGTGTATGCACTTGCACACATGTGCATATAATCATATATATGTGTGCACATATGCACATGTGTGAAAAAGTGTGAAGGCCAGTGGCTGACTGTCCCATGTCCTCAGTCATATCTTTTGAGACAAGGTCTCAAAACCCGGAACTCACTAATTTGCCTGGACTCTGTCCAGCAAGGCCCAAGGGTGCTCTTGTATCCCCCGCTTCCCCAGGGGGGCTTTTAACTCAAGTTCCATGGACAGAATTCTGATTCTTATGCGTGTGAGGCACTTTACCCACTAAGCCATCTCCCCAGCCCCCTGCACTGAAGACCTTCCCCCACAGCCACTGGAGCCCCAACCAACACCCCTTCCTTGCTTTTGTGATTTTTTACTCTCACACATTTTAACATTTATACTTACCCCAGCCCAGCAAAGGAGACGGCTGCAAATTCTGAAAGTTTGGCACAAGGGATAGCAACTGAACAGGTGTGCTCAGTGGTGTCCGTTTGGCTGCGCGGTTTGCTCTGTTTCATTGTCGTACAATAATAGTCCGCAGTGTACACACCCAATTCCGCCCGATTCTCCAAGGACTCCTGGGGTCCCTCTCTGGGCATCCTGACAAAGTAGTGTGCATGTATCCTTCAACATGTCTTCTGGCGTCATCAGGGTTAACCCCAACCTGGGCAGACCCAACCTGGGCTCTTGGCTCCCAGGCCCGAGTGTCTTTCCCTGCAGTTTTTCACCCAGGTATGCAGGTGCCCCATTCACAAAGCAGGCCTGGGACTATGGCCCTGCAAATGCTCTGGGGATTCCAGGTCCCAGGGAACTTTCCATAGGCAACCCCCTAATGGTTCCCATTACCCACGAGCCTCTTTGTCTTATCCCAACGGGCTCGCCCATTCACCCTGGATCTCACCCTGTCAACCTGCAGGCCATGTGACCCTAAGTTTATTCATAGACTCTGCTCCTCACTGCTGGGTTTGAACTCTGACCTCACTGCCGTGGGAACCCCGGGCAGGTGAATTAGCCGTTACGCTCGCCATCTGTAAACCGGGAACAATCCCTTCAGCCTCCCAGGATGACTGCAGGCTATGGATGTCTGAACAGAAGTCAGTTCTCAGAACAGTGCTGTGAGGCAGAGGTGATGTGGGCTGGACCTCTTCGTGGTCCCTCAAGGTCAGAACTGAGTTCAGCTGAGTGCCAAGCAGTTCTGGACCAAACTGGAGTGTCTAGTGAGGGTGACTGTTGCTGCAATTGAAACACCATGGCCAGAAGCAACATGGAAAGGAAAGGGTTTATTCCACTTACAGTTCATCATCCAAAGCATTGAGGGCAGGAACGCACACAGGGCCGGAACCCGGAGGCAGGAGCTGACACAGAAGCCGTGGAGGGGTGCTGCTTACCGGCTTCCTCCTCATGGCTTGCTCGGCCTGCTTTCTTATAGAACCCAGGACCGCCAGCCCAGGGACGGCCCCACACACTGAGGTCTGACTCCTCCCACATCCATCACTAATTAAACACCCTACAGGTTTGCTGTGAGCCTGCTCTTCCGGAAGCATTTTCTGCATTGAGGCTTCCCTCCTCTGCGATGACTCTTCCTTGTGTCAAGTTGACATAAAACTCTGGAGTCTGTCGGGCACCGTCTCTCTTCTGCTCAGTGCGTCTCTGACATCAATGGAGTTTGCCTCTTGAAGTCCGTCTTCTGCCTTTCTGTTTCCTGTGGGCGGCATGGGGCCACGCTTCTCTGCCCACTTGTGGGGCAAGTTTTGTTGCACACGAACACATGAGCCACCAGCCCAGCTGGAAGGAATAGCACAGTAGGAACGTCAAGCTTGTCACAGTGTGGCTGGGTGGGGACAGACCCCGTACTCTGCTCATCGGTTCAAAGAGAGAGCAAGCTGGGGGCTGGGAGGCTGGGCAGGCTCTCCCAGAGCAGAGGTGGGGAACGACACTGCTCAGCCCGCTGAGGCAGGCGCAGGACACTTATGTAGCGTTGGCAGAAAGGACCTGGGAAACAGGACAGTGGCCAGCCTTAAAACCTGCCTCAGCTGCCCTGAGGTTGTAGCAGCAGTGTGGGTCTCCCTCAGATTCAAAGACCTGGGCAAATTTGCAGGGAACCACAAGCCAGGACTAAACAAACCCCCAAGGACTTTATCAGGAAGCGAGCCTGGCACGACCCTGAGGCTGTGCTCACGCCCTAGTTGGGTGGTTTCCAGGCCCAACTGCGACACCAAATATGGAAGGTTCCCAGCTGTCAGGCGGCCGCCGAGCTCCTACTGTGAGACAGGAAGCAGACGGGCGTGTGCAGCATGCAGCGAGGGTCGGGCACAGTGAGCGTCATGGGCTCAGGATGCACACCTGCGTGTGAAACCACATGGGCATGCGCACTGGACTTATATTTTTCAGGATAGAACATTCTAGACTTGTGACTCCCATCACTATCCCGACTCTGTCCTAGGCTGTGACAGCTCCACCCCAGGAGGGTGAGGGAGATAGACTTTTATTCTGGTGGGGAGATCTCCTTTTGCTCTGCCATTACCGGTAGCTGTGTAACATGGCCAGACTTACTTTCATTCTTCCAACGAAAGAGGCTGAAGGGAACAAGTGACTCTCAAGTGTTCATCAGTGGCCAAGGATCCTCCCTAGGAATGACCCTGCAGTTCCCAGAGTTCTCACTAGCCCCTGCCGAGGGCAAATTCTTCTATCTCTCCGCATCCTTCCTCGAGCTCCCTAGCAGGAGCCTGATGGCTGAGGAAGGTGGAGCTACAGGGACCCTGAGCTCTGGGCCCCAGGCCTCCGGAGGAAGCTGTGTCCCTTAGGACTTCATGTGCGCCTGAGGCCAGGCCCACCCACCCATGGCCTCCACAAGGGGAGCAGATGGTGCTCCGCCCCTCCACCACTGCTGTGCACCCCCTGCACAGTCTCCCTCACATCTCTGCACCCCTGTTTGCCCTGCACTCTAGTCAGCACCCTCTCTGTTGCATGCACCATTCTCTGGGTTGTTACTTGTTTTGTTTTTTTATTTATTTTTTCTTCAGAAAAGCTAGCTGTGCAGCCATGGAAAGCCACATCCTGCTCCAGCTAGGTACGGTCCGTGTCACACACACACACACACACACACACACACACACACACACACACACACACCCCAAGTCACCACACCAGTCCTCTTTCATCCTCTCCCCTCCTCCCCCCACCATCCCCTTCCCATTACAGGTAAAAGAGCCCCGGCGCCATCTTGCAGAACGCTGTTGCAGCGTGAATTCAGTGGGCGAGTGGCCCTCTTAGGAGGCCACGTCATTGTCCACACTTTTGAAGAAGAGAGACAGAGGTTGGAACGTGTGCACACTTTCCCCCTAGGGAGCTGAAGGTCTGCAGCTGCCACTCTTGTGCCCTGTGCAGGATCACACCGACCCTTTCCCTGTGGCCTGCACCGCCACAGGAACCCTCGTTACTGGCTGTCATCGTGGCCCTGTTTGCAATTATCGACCCCTCATCCAAAATATAAAAGAAGAGTCAGAGGTGTTTAGGAGCGTGCTTGGAGATGGGGAAAGAGGTTCAGTGTGTATGGGGGGATGCATGAGAATGCAAATTTCACATTCACTCACATAAAAACCCGGATGTGGACACACATGTTTATTCGTCCCAGCACTGGGAGGCTGAGACAGGAGGAGTCCTGGAGTTCTCTGCCTAGCCAGTCTGTGTAGCTACTGAGAGCCTTGTGATGATAGCCTAGGTTGCCTGCTGCCCCTCCCACCCCCACCCTCTCACACATACACAATCTCAACAACTACAACAATGACGATGACGACGACGACGACAAGTTGTTTGCAGGGAAACCTATGGCTGGCAAGGTTCAGACTGCAGGCTCAAGAACTTGAGGGTCCTGGACTGTGCCAGTAGTGCTGCCCAGAGACCATGGTCCCCGACCCCTGCAGACAGTCCCTGCCAACTTCCACCTCAGTAGCAGGCGTACGAGGCCGTTCCCCATGGCACTGAAGGCTCGGGACTCCCCTAGACAGAGAGGCAACTGGGAGGGGAAGCTGGGAGGTGAGGCCCCGCTCCCCACCCGATCACTGTTGCAGCTGCGGCTGCTGTAACAAGCAGTCCATCAGCTGTGCCACATCCAGTGATGTGTGAGTCAAGCCCTCAGGGAAGGGCCTGGTGGCGGTGTTAGGTTTGCTTAGCTGTAATTCTTGCTCCCCAGATAGGCACTAAAGGGGCCCTTGACCTCCATCCTCCAGTTCCCATGCATACAGCCTGCACACCCATGGCAGGGAGGCACGGAAGTTGTTACCAGGATATGCTGGGAGCTGCTGGCCCAATTGCAGGGTGACTTTAGCTGTTTTAGCCAGCGCTGTAGCTGGTTAGGTCCAGGCTGGCCTGGGTAGAACTATGCAAGGAGCAACAGGAAATGGTAGTGTTGCTGTACTCCATAAGTTGCCCTTTCTGGGAGCTCTGACATAGTGTCCATCTGTCTGCTAGGAGGGTCGAGACAGGGGCAGAGTTAGGTCTTCTATTTCTTCTTGTGTATCTTCAGTTCCCCCTCGGGAATGTAGTAGCCACATGTCCATGCATGGGTGTCCTGAGAGCCCTTGAAGGGGGATGCATGGAGTGGCTCCCAAATACGACTTCACCTGCTGGGACCTGGCTCCCCAAAGGTTCCACTCCCTCTAACTTCATCTACCAAGAAAGAGTCCTTCCAAACGCCTAATGTGTTCTCAGAGATCACTGTGTTTCCTGCCCTACTGTGGGCCAGCCCCAGATGCAGGAGGAGATTAATGTTAGCGATGTTGCCCCACACAGCCTCAGAGAAAGACCCCCAAGCCTCTGAAAGCGGGGGTTCCCATCCAAGAATATCAGAGGTTGAGTCTCCAACCACCTAGAGGAGGATGTAGAAAAAGCCACACACGCACAGAGTGGCAAAGACACCCCAGAAATGGAACCCCACACCATCCTTGCCCACGAATACCTTCAAAATCTTCTTGGGGAGAGAAGATGCAGTCTCAGGTCTGAAGAATATTAGAGAGATGATCTGCCTTGATTATACAGGGTTCGTACAAAGAATTCAGAGACGCCTTCGAGCTAGAGCAATCTATTAATACGATATATAATATCAGCCAGCCTGCCAGCATGCTGTGTTAATAAATGACAAAGGGTGTTTGACCAAACCCCGGTGCCAATTTCTGGTTTTAAAGGAACAGCTAAAAATAGGTCTGGGAAGGTACTTTGCTATCAGAGTGAATGATCTGACTCAGAGTGCCAGCCAGGACTGCTGTAAATGATGGCACTTAAAAAAAAAAATCATTCTCGTTTGAAACCTTTTATTAGAGAAAAGACAGCACCTCTCTGTTTGTACTGTGATGGTAGACACAGCAATAAGACAGGAAAGCGGATTGGGTGGCCATCTCTAGGAGAAGAATAATTTGTACTTATTTGCCGTCAGTGTGATTTGAGACCCAAGAGAAGCGGCTGAAAAATAATTTAATATACGGATTTAATATAAAGGTACAGGGCCGGAGAGAAAACGCGTAACACAGATCAATAACTTTATTTGTGCTAAAGAACAAGTGGTCAGAACAAGTAATGAAATAATTGGTCCCCACCTGAGATGGGCCCAATAAAAACAGCAGCGCAGAAGCCCCGAGGAATTTCTAGAAACTTTGACAAGAAAAATTTAGGATCATTATAAAGAGTTCAATAATGTCTTCCCAAGGGACAGGAAAGGGAAAATAAGGCAAAGAGGCTGGGATAGTCCCTGGGAGTCATTCGGAATTAATCTACACAGTCCCTCTGCACTAGGTGGCCGGTTTTGAAGAGCAGGAGAGAATCATCCTTAAGGTTCATCTGGAAGAATATTCAGTGCCCAGGAGGCTGAGGCAGGAGGATTGAGAGTTTCAGGCCAGACTGAGGTACCCAGGGATACGTTGTCTCAAACAACTGTGCCCTCCAGCAAAGTGAATATTCAAAGAAATAAAGCAATGGGGTTAGGGGGGTGGCCCAGTTGGTGGAGTGCTTGCCTGGGGGATGAAGCCCTGGATTCCACCCTCGGTTCCGTAGAAATGGAGTGTGTGGTGGTCCAGCTGCAATCCCAGCACTTGGGAGGCGGAGGCAGGAGGATCACAAGTTGAAGGTTACCCTGTAGTGAGTTTGAGGCCAACCTGGGCAACATAACATCCTGTCCAAAAATTAAAAAAAGGAAAATTAAGCAATCAGAGTATGTAAACATTTTACTTATGATATGCTTGCCTAATCCTCTGAAGGACAATGGTGACCAGTCATAGAATATGTACAGTTTTGGTGAAAGAGAGGGGCGGGAAATGTCCTGGGAGAAAGTGCCATAACTGCCTTCTCTCCCATGAGATGTCTTTCTGTCATGGCTGCTGGTACAATTCTTATCATTTGTTTATTTAAGTGTGTGTGTGTGTGTGTGTGTGTGTGTGTGTGTGTGTGTGTGTGTGTGTGTCCTTGGGCGCGAGTGTAGAGGCTGGAGGTCAACCTTAGCTCCCTGGGTACCATCACCTTGTTTTTGAGACAGGATCTCTCCCTCTCCAGGGCTCACCAATTAGGCAAAGCTGACTGCCCAGCCAGCCCCAGGGATCCCTTGGCTTTACCTTCTCAGCTCTGGGATCGTAAGCAAGTGCGACCAGGCCTGCTTTTAATGTTGGTTCTGGAGGTGAAACCTGGGCCTCTTCCTTGCACAGTGAGCATTTTTACTGACTGAGGAGCCATCTCCTCAACCCTACTGGGGTCATCCGTGACGATATGGAAATGTCCTGGAGGAAGGTTGCCAGCTGAGCAAGGCTGGGAAGGAGGGAGGGGGAGGCGAGATTGGAGCATTAGAAATCAACCTAAAGGAATAGATTGATCAATACATCTTGTCAGAACCATTTGCTGCTACTTAGGTGGGGGATGGAGTCGATTCTGATCCTTTTTCCACATGCAGCGAACATTGATATGAGACCAGGCAAGTGTAAGGCGTTGTCCTCTCGGAGGGCAAGCCATTGTCCCCACTCTGCCCAGCTGTGGGAGCCAGGGCTGGGCTCTCAAGCCAAGGATCTGCTGACCGTGAACTTACAAGCTTGCGTCAGGCTCCTGGGAGCTGCAAGGCTGTGAACTCCCATACTTGGCTTAGGGGAGTCTCCTCGGTGGTTGAATGTCTGTTGGGGTGGATGTGATGTGGCCTCTGGGAGATTCCGGTAGCTGTGGGAGCTCCCGAGGGGATAGGGCATTCTGGTGGTGGCTGGAGCAGTAGACGCCATAGAAGCAGGGTGAGCCCCGGGCAGGAGGATACCTTTCACACACCTCCTCAGAACTTGCAGTGCGGCGACAACTCTCAGGACAAACAGAATGTGGGCAGCCCTGGGTATGAGGGGATGGTGTCGGGGATGTGGACTGTGTCAAGAGGTCGTAGACCCATATCTGGTGGAGGCGTGTCCCACAGAGGGGCAGCTGGAGGCTCAGATACACAATGGTTCCAGCCATACATGTCTTAATGCCAATAGCCTCAGGCTGGATTTAGTGTGTTTTCCTTAATTTCCCTAATTAACATAATATTGGGGACTAATTGCTCATTAATTAATTATGTGTGTATGGGGGAGGTGGTGTGGCTGTTTGAAGAGCCCACGTCTCATGCCTTCCGCGTCATTTTTGAAACAGGGTCTCTCACTGAACTTGGAACAGCACTGGGGTTGCATGTACTGTGAGGTCTAGCTTTCATGAGGGACTGGGGATCGAACTCGGGTCCTCCCGCTTGCATAGAAGAACCTTACGCACTGGTCCTCTCTTCAGCGCCCCTTGTGTGGGCTTTTAGTTCGCGGATAATTGTAGCATCTGAAGAATAGTGGCGCATTTATGACCTCAGTTCAGAATGATGCCTCCAAATCTTGAGTTCATGAGAAATTGCCAGGAATGAGTGCAGATCCAACAGCCAAGATGCCGATGGCATAAGGGTCAGCCTGACCTGGCGAGTGGCTTGCAGATGTGTCTGTACCCAGGCCTGGCTGGGAGAGGACAGTGAGACCAGACTCATGTTGTCTCCGGGTCCCAGCCAGCCTCCAACAATAGAACTCCTGGGCTTCCCACCGGGCCAATATCAAGCCCCCAAATAGAATCAGAGTTCTTGAGGTCGGGAGAATCAGAAAGGGGCTTTCTGGAACTCAGGGACTCTCAGCGGTCAGCACAGCTCTAGTGGGGAATAGCAGATCTCAGACCAGCCTTCTCTCAAAACAACTGGAAAGATTCAGGTCAGACTAAAGATAGAACCTCCTGGCTGTCAGAGTTATGGGGGGTGTGATGGGACACCCAGACCCATGCTTGCTTTTAGATGAGGCTCTCTGTCTGACAATGGGGACCGTGGCAGAGTTCCTGGAGAGGGTCACACACTGTCTGTCATCTTCAGGGACCAGCCTGGCACCCTCCTCCGAAGACGCCTGCCAGCGCTTGAACAGGGAGCCTTTGCGGACTGATTTCTCCCTCCAATGGTGCAATACATCATCTTTTTTAATTTAAAAAGATGCTCGGTGGAAGCTTCAGAGACCATTAAGTGTTTGGGTCCCTAATTAACTTCAGAGCAGCCTGGAGCAGCAAAGGGAGGGAGGAAGGGAGGGCCACAGGGAGGGATCGGGCCCCAGCTCTAGCTGGGAAGGAAACAGCAGACCAGACTCCCCCCTGCATCTCCAGGCCGGAGCCTCTCGGGGGCTGCTGGCTGCCTTGTGCAACTGGCTTCAGCTCCATGGTCCCCTGTGGAAGTTTGGAGTGAGTCAGGAGACTACTTATCTGCAAATTGCCTGCTGAAGCCTTTTGCTGGTCTCTGGTTCCTGGCTGGCTTTCCCTCTCTGAGCTTCTCCCTCCCCCTCCCCCTTCCTCCTTTCCCTCCACCCCACCCCTCTGGATGGCTTTGGTATCCAGTAGGTGCTCAATACATGTAGATGGGTTGGGACCTGGGGTTCTCCTACAAGGTCATGTGACATTAGACAGTCTCCCTGTCACCTTGACCCTCCCTGGTGATCTCTGAGCTCTCATAGGGAGGAGCAGAGCATGGGCAAGTGCTATTCTCTAGCCTCCAGTCGCTGGTCAGTTGGAGGACAAGGTCAGGGCCAGCCAAGGTCCAGGGTGTGCTGGGCCTGACCCTGTGTCCAAGTCCCAAGGAGACAGACTGCTGATTGAGCCATTCTGAACTAGCTGGGCTGAGCTTGAACTGAGGGTGGGAAGGGGGGAGGGAAAGAGGGAGGGGGAGAGGGAAGGGACTGGAAGTGTAGGGGAAGTCTAGGCAGCCTTAGTGGGCTGTGAGGAAACCCCCAGAACTGGTCCCTGGGGCCTTCCCTGTGTGAAACTACACATATTCTTTGCCCACCAACACCGTTTCACAAGGCTTCTCTCTACTGCCTCCTTAGCTCAAGGTGGGTCTAGAAAACTGTCCGGAAAGAACGGAGAAAACACCCTGTACATTGTTCTAGAAACTTTAAATAGCCAGGCACATGCTTCTTCATCATAGGAGGGAGGACCAAGCTCATCTGAATGAAACTCAGAGAGGGTCAGTAAGTTTCCCAAGGTCACCCAGCCAGCGCTTAGCCAAACCAACCTCGGCACATTAACTTGAGCTGAGGAACAAGGAGCAGGCTGGCCCCTGTCCGCCCTAAGCCAGGCTGGGTCTGTGCAGCCTCAGCCTCCCGGACCTGCCCATCATAGCCCGCGGGCTCTGCCGCAGAGCGTCGCAGGACAGTTCTGGCTGGAGCCCTGCTGCAGAGGCGTGCGGACGTTAGCCGTAAACATGATCTATTGGCAAAACATTGGGACAGTGAAAAGTTATCAATTGATTGATAACTTTCCACTCATCTCTCTGCATCCCCTCCCTGGCCCTCGGCCTGCGCTGCCCTGAGGGTGCAGGATGGGAAGGGAAAGCCACTCCACTTGGCTCAGGTCCAGCTCTGCCCTGGCTGTTCTTCTAGCTCCATGATCGAAGACGGAGCCCATATTTTTAGACACACGTGATCAGTCCCACTCGTCCGCCATGATTATACAAATCGGACCATAAGAAGTTTAAAGGCCTGGAACACCACACTGAAATTCATCATCAGTGAAGGGCTGTGGGGTTGGGACAACATTACTAACAGATCAGTCTGCCTGGGCTGCAGAGGTCCTGTGTGTGTGTGTGTGTGTGTGTGTGTGTGTGTGTGTGTGTGTGTGTGTGTGTGTGCATGTGTGTGTATCTGTGTGCATGTGTGTGTCTGTGTCTGTCTGTCTCTGTGTATGGTGTGTGTCTGTGTGTGCATGTGTGTGTGCTTTTGTGTGTGTGTACATGTGTGTGTGTCTGTGTGTGTGCATGTGTGTGTGTCTGTGTGTCTGTGTGTGTGTGTGTGTGTCTTTGTGTGCATGTGTTTGTGTCTGTGTGTGTGTGTCTATGTGTGTGTGGTGTTTGTCTTTGTGTGTGCATGTGTTTGTGTCTGTGTGTGTGTCTGTGTGTGTGTGTGTCTATGTGTGTCTGTGTGTGGTGTGGTCTTTGTGTGTGCATGTGTGTGTCTGTGTGTGTGCATGTGTGTGTGTCTATGTGTGTCTGTGTGTAGTGTGTGTCTTTGTGTGTGCATGTGTTTGTGTCTGTGTGTGTGTGTCTATGTGTGTGTGGTGTTTGTCTTTGTGTGTGCATGTGTTTGTGTCTGTGTGTGTGTCTGTGTGTGTGTGTGTCTGTGTGTGTGTCTATGTGTGTCTGTGTGTGGTATGTGTCTTTGTGTGTGCATGTGTTTGTGTCTGTGTGTGTGTCTGTGTGTGTGTGTGCATGTGTGTGTGTCTATGTGTGTCTGTGTGTGGTGTGTGTCTTTGTGTGTGCATGTGTTTGTGTCTGTGTGTGTGTGGTGTGTGTATTTGTGTGTGCATGTGTTTGTGTTTGTGTGTGTGTCTGTGTGTGTCTATGCGTGTGTGGTGTGTGTGGTGTGTATGGTGTGTGTGTATGTGTGTGTGTACAAGAGTCATTCCCAGACACTGGGCTCTGGCCCTCTCACTATATGAAAAACCCCTGCAGACACCCAAAGAAACTCAGGTGGGGAAACAGGTCTGGGTTTGAAAATGGGAGGCTTGGGCAGCATAGGCTTGATTCCTCACCCTCAGTTTCTCTGGTCCCTGACTACGCCTTTTGCTTCAAAAGGAGAGAAGTGACCAGGAGCAGGGAGGGGAAGAACTGGATAGGAACTAAATCCACACCTCCTGCCTCTTGTCACCCTGAGTCCTCCCCCAACTCTGCCCTAGAAGTCACCCACTATAACCTGGGTTACTATCTGGCACTGCCTACTCCTCTCTGCCCTCAGAACACCCCATACCCCCTAAAGAGTGAGGTCACATGACCTTGTACCCTGGACCCCTCCCCTCTCTGGTGTGCACATCCTCCTTTCTGTCTGCCGGACTCCTACACAGCTGCTAAGGCCTTCCATCTAATGTCCCGCCCTGCAGCCCATGGCCCCAGATGCATCTCCCCTGCTCTCTTCTCTCCTGTCAGACTGTGTTCATGGTCCTTTGAGGGTCCTCTGCTGTGCTTAAACTCTATGCCCAGAATCCCCCCTGCTGAGAACAGGGCACAGAGCAAGGTATGGCCGGAAGTGGTTTCACTGCTCAGGCCTGTCAATCTGTGAGTCAGGTGTCTAGCGAGAGTCCATGAGAAAACTCTGTTCATCTTCTGATCATTGCTAGGGTGTCTTTGACTGTTCTTCCTTCCCCCCATCCCTCCCTCCCTCCCTGCCTTCCTCCCTCTCCCTTTCCCTTGTTCCTTCCTTTGTTCTTTCCTTCTGTATTTGTACATATGAGTGCAGATGTGTACTTGTTCATGCATGCACACGCATGTGTACCTGCACATGGACCTCAGGTACCATTCACTCTTCCTTCCTCTTTCCTTCCCTCCCTCCCTCTTTGTTTCTTTGTTTTTTCTCTTCCTTTCTTCCTTCCTTCCTTTCTTCGTTTCTTTGTTTCTTTGTTTATTTGTTTGTTTCTTTGTTTCTTTTGAGACAGGGTCTTACTAGTCTGAAATTCACAGATTCAGCAGAGCTGTCTGGCCTCCAAGCCCCAGGGATCCTCCCGTCTCTGCGTCCCCAGCACCGTGGTGACATGCCCAGCTCTTTACATGGCTCACAGGGGGCTGGATCAGCGTTTTAGTTTCACGTGGAAAGTGCTTTAGCAACTGAGCCATCTCCTCCTGTGACATTTTTCTATGTCTAATTTACCCCCGCGGGGACCTCTGCCTTCTCCATCCAGCCAGATGGTTGGGCCCTCAGCTCCCGGCTTCGGCTTCAAGCCTCCCTGTGATGGGAGGCTTCCTACCTCTGATCTCACAGAGGTCCTTGTGAGCTGAGCAAACCCAGGTTTGACTCCTGCACTCTGTACATGGAGTCTACCTTCCAAAGTAGGCCCATTGGCCACCACATCTCCACATGTCACCTGCAGTCTAGGAAATGTCGGGGATGTGGAGACCAGTTGGGGTTCAGTCAAGTGGAAGATGTTAAGGGACAGCCTTGGACATCCAACTGATGGTCATCCACAGGTTCCCATGAGAACCCAGCTCTAAGGCAGGATGGGGGCACAGTGAGTATCAGATGCCTGTGGCAAAGGCTGCCATGGAGTGAACGAGGCAAAGGTCAGGAGTTAGCGCCCCCAGAGGTCACCTCCAACAGGGACAGGAGACATCGCTTTCTCAGATCCAGGATGAACAAGGCTGAGGAAAGATAAAGTCGAGAGACAGACGGAAAGCATGAGTCACCCTTTTGAGAAAGTTTGCACTGAAAGGCAGGAAGGGGTGGAGAGGGAGGGGGCACACAGGTTGAGTGTTCTGGTTGTTTCAGCGGAAGATTCTAGAAGGGTCATGTCCAATAGCCATTGGCTGCACTTGGTCATATCCAATAGCTATTGGCTGCACTTGGTCATATCCAATAGCCATTGGCTGCACTTCTGACACTCAGGCACACTCAGGCAGAGGAACCCTGACGCAGAACGTGGCCCATTGATGTCTGGTCCACGGGGTGGACCGGGCACAGTGCCAGGAAGTAGCCTCCTCATGCAGGGTCTATGCACTGCCCTCCACCATGAAGACTGGTTTGGTGATTGAACTACTGAGCACAGGGTGAAAGGAGAGATGGGGGTGTAGACGGAGAGGCATAGAACAGGGGAATACATGGATTATGGAATGAGTGAGTGGATGAATGGAGGACCTTGCATTCCATTCATCCCCCACTGGGACACCATCTTGGGCCATCGACAGTCATCCATCTAGGGTAGGCGTTCTGCTCCCTTGATAACTACTTCCCATGGTGGCCCTGGTCCCAGTCCTCTGTCTTCCACCTAATTCTGTGTCCATGGACCCAGGTGGCATTGGGCCTGTCTTCTCAACCTACGCTTGGCCTGGACAGGAAGGACCAATTCACTCCATGACCCAGGATGAGCCTTTCTTTCTGGATCTCAGTTTCCCTGATCTGTAAAGCTAAGTGTGGAAGGAGAATTTTGGAGCCCATAGGGCTGAGGTCGTGGGAGTCCCTGTGAGGCAGGGGCAACATGAGAGGTGGGTCTGTCTTCCCTTGTCTGAGGGGCTGCTGACCATAGAAGAGGGGACAGCCATGGGTTCCTGCCCTACTGAAGACCCCATCATTGCTGATAAGCCTGGGTGTTGGATGGCAGATGGCCGTAGGAAGATACAGATGACCAGACCATGGCTGGAGGCAGGGTCCCTCACACTCTGCCCTCATACAGCAGCCCCACCATCCGGCAGAGGATGGTGGGGAGCAGGAGCTGTTCCCTACACTGAGTCATAGCATAAACGGCTAGACTCCCTGCCTTACATGTTGTGACATGGTGACAGAGAACACGAAAGAGGCGAGAGGAGACAAAAGAGGACCTGTGAGTCCCCACATAGCCTAGCCTACACGTGTGGGTGAGCATAGGCATGTGTGCCTAGGGGGACAGGAAGGCAAACGTCCATGTACACACCTGCAATTGTGTGCGTAGGAGGCCAGCGCACTGCAGGAGACATCTCCGAGCCTCTTTCGGCCTGTAATCCTACTTAACTCCACTTTCGGTTATTTTGAGCGAGAGATTACAGCTGATTAAGCTCTCTTGCCAGACACCACCCCTCCCGGAGGCTGGGACAGAAAGGCCCTGCCCACCCGGACCAGTGTGCTCAAGACCAGCACTACCCGCTCTGCCTTGAGCACTGCTGTGGCGTCAGTCCAGCCTTTAGGGCATTGAGGATACATTGTACCACCACCATGCCCTTGTCATTGGTGTCAAAACCCAACGAAGTTCTCAGGCCTCGCTCGCTGGCTGAGGATCATGCCACCCCAACTGTCCTATGTCCCCTTTCCAGCTCCGGCACGCAGGACTCAAGCAGACCCTAGGCTGCTGCACCCCAAGGCAGTACCTGGGTTCCTCCGGGTCTCCAATCTGTCCACTTCATCTTTCTCAATCAGAAATGGATTCTCTTGGGAGCCAGGCCCTGTTTATAGTGTTTGCAAAAGGGAAATATATATATATATTCCCTCCTCATTTGAGTCGCCTCCGTGCAGCCCAGTTGCAGCTGTCAATATTGGTGAAATACACTCGCTGGCTGCCGGCCAGGCCACTGAGGAGTGACAGAGGCTGCTGTAAATCCCCGTATTAACAGGCTAACACCCATTTCTCCATCCCACAAGTGGGCAGGGTGGGTAGCGCGACGTAAAGGACCCTAGTTCTACCGGAAAGTCTCTTCCTGTCATCCCACAGTCCCATTCGCATGCACTCTGAGCTCTGGAAACTGGGGAAAGGCACAGTCCTGGTCCTGGGGGTATATGTGGCCAGGGGTATGAGGTAGAAGAGACCCACGCATGTATGCCAATTTGGGGTGTGAGATATAGGGGGGGTGGCCCTGGCCCTGGGAACTGGGAGGGGTGTTTTTGTTAAACTTGAGAGGACTTCTTTTTCGTTGTTGTTTTTAACATTTTACGTTAACTTATTAATTGTGTGTGGGGGGCGCAGTCAGAGGACAACTTGTAGGAGTTGAATCCCTCCTTCCTCCGAGTGGGTCCCGGGGATTGAACTCCGGTCATCAGGCTTGGAAGTGTCCATTATTTGCTGAGTCATCTCGCTGTCTCCCTCCATCCCAGAAGACCGTGGTAGAGCAAGCTGTTCTTCCTCAACTGCCTTGTGGGGACAGCTTCAAGTCCTGGGTGCCACGTGGATGGATGGCCTCAGAGTTCAGCCATCTGATTCATCTGGAGAAACTGAGGCCCGGAGGAGGTGGCCCACTGGGCCACACGGCAGGAGCTCTACTCATGAACCCTGAGTGTGCCAGGCCACTCCCCTGCCTGCCTCATCGAGGGCAGAAAAGCCGATCTGCCTCAGGCTGGGGACATTGGCTGGGTGTTCGCCACCCCCTGCAGGCTGGTTCTGAAGGTGCCACCGCTCACATTTCTTGGGGAGAGGTGACTTTGAAGCATTCCAGGGGGCCCGGCAGGGCATCAATAACTCAAAAGGACTATGTCCCGTCCTTAGCCATAGCCAGCTCTGCCACTCACTGTCTGAAGGACTCTGAGTCCCTTCTCTAGACCCTTTCCCTGTGGATCCAAGGCCATGCCCAGTGTCACTCACTGCAGTACCTCCGAGCTGGCCACTCAAAGGGACATCATGTCCACCTTGTACTTGAAGAAACTAGGCCTGGAGGAGGTCTGCTTTCCTCGGTGATCCGGGACTCTCTCAGCCCTGCTGATGATCTGGGACACGTATCGTGGTTTCCATTTTAAAGCCAGACACTGGTGGGGTGGCTCAGCTGAATTCTTTTCTTTTTCTTTCTTTTTTTTTCGGAGTTGGGGACTGAACCCAGGGCCTTGCGCTTGCTAGGCAAGTGCTCTAGCACTGAGCTAAATCCCCAACCCCTCAGCTGAATTCTTTAGACGGATGGACAGTCACCCCGTGACTTTGGATGTGGCTTTTTTTTCTGTGACTTACTCTCTTCTTTCTTCTCTTGCAGCAGAGAACACTTCGGGCAGAGGAGCCGGGCGAAGCCACCGGGACACACAGGCCCATGGAAAAGCAGGCTGTGGTCACCTCAGGACCAGGGAGGACGACAAGGGGCGGTGGGCAGTGAGGGAGCCATTCTCCCTCCCAGCACCTGCGCCATGCAGCTTGGGACAGGACATCTCTGACAGTGCAGGCAGTGCTATATCCCATCCCTAAGTCCCCTGGGGAGGGACCACTGCCCATCCCCCCCCATCCCCAAGGCAGAGTGTCCCAAGATGGCTGGGCACGGGTGGGGTGCACCGTGGGTACTTGTGGCAGCCGCCACATTACTGCACGCGGGTGGGCTGGCCCAAGGCGACTGCTGGCTGATCGAGGGTGACAAGGGCTTCGTGTGGCTGGCCATCTGCAGTCAGAACCAGCCGCCCTATGAGGCCATCCCCCAGCAGATCAACAACACCATCGTGGACCTGCGGCTTAACGAGAACCGCATCCGCAGCGTGCAGTACGCGTCCCTCAGCCGCTTCGGGAACCTCACATACCTCAACCTCACCAAGAATGAGATAGGCTACATCGAGGATGGGGCCTTCTCTGGCCAGTTCAACCTCCAGGTGCTGCAGCTGGGTTACAACCGGCTGCGCAACCTTACGGAGGGCATGCTGCGGGGCCTGAGCAAGCTCGAGTACCTGTATCTGCAGGCCAACCTCATCGAGGTGGTGATGGCCAGCGCCTTCTGGGAGTGCCCCAACATAGTCAACATAGACCTCTCCATGAACCGCATCCAGCAGCTGGGCAGTGGCACCTTCGCGGGCCTGACCAAGCTCTCGGTGTGTGAGATTTACAGCAACCCTTTCTACTGCTCCTGCGAGCTGCTGGGTTTCCTGCGCTGGCTGGCGGCCTTCACCAACGCCACCCAGACCCACGACCGTGTGCAGTGTGAGTCTCCTCCCGTCTACGCGGGCTACTTCCTCCTGGGCCAAGGCCGCCACGGCCACCAACGTAGCATCCTTAGCAAGCTGCAGTCCGTGTGCACTGAGGGCTCCTACACTGCTGAAGTGCTTGGCCCACCCCGCCCGGTGCCGGGCCGATCACAGCCAGGACATTCGCCACCTCCGCCTCCTCCAGAGCCCAGTGACATGCCCTGCGCTGATGACGAGTGCTTCTCTGGAGACGGCACCACGCCGCTGGTGGTCCTGACGACACTGGTCCCTCAGACAGAGGCCCGTCCCTCCATGAAAGTCAAGCAGCTGACCCAGAACTCGGCCACCATCATGGTGCAGCTGCCCAGCCCTTTCAACCGCATGTACACACTGGAGCAGTACAACAACAGTAAATCGTTCACCGTGTCCAAGCTGACTCAGCCGCAGGAGGAGATCCGCCTCACCAATCTCTACACGCTCACCAACTACACGTACTGCGTGGTCTCCACCAGTTCCGGCACCCATCATAACCACACCTGCCTTACCATCTGCCTGCCCAAGCCGCCCAGCCCACCCGGCCCCGTGCCCAGCCCCTCCACAGCCACCCACTACATCATGACCATCCTGGGCTGCCTCTTCGGCATGGTGCTGGTTCTGGGCGCCGTGTACTACTGCCTGCGAAAGCGGAGGCGACAGGAGGAGAAACACAAGAAGGCCGTGGCAGCGGCCGCTGGCAGCTTGAAAAAGACCATCATTGAACTTAAGTACGGCCCCGAGATCGAGGCACCCGGGCTGGCTCCGCTGACCCAGGGCCCGCTGCTGGGCCCTGAGGCTGTGACTCGAATACCCTACCTGCCAGCTGCCACCAGCGACGTGGAGCAGTATAAGCTGGTGGAGAGCGGCGAGACCCCCAAGGCCACCAAGGGGAACTACATTGAAGTGCGCACAGGGGAGCCGCAGGAACGCAGAGGCTGTGAGCTGAGCCGGCCTGGCTCTGAAAACCAGAGCTCCGTAGCCGAGATCTCCACCATTGCCAAGGAAGTGGACAGAGTCAACCAGATCATTAACAACTGCATAGACGCACTCAAGTCAGAGTCCACCTCCTTCCAGGGCGCCAAATCAGGGGCCGTGTCCGCGGCTGAGCCGCAGCTGGTGCTGCTGTCCGAGCCTCTGGCCAGCAAGCACAGCTTCCTGTCCCCTGTATACAAAGATGCCTTTGGCCATGGTGGCCTGCAGCGGCACCACAGTGTGGAGGCTGCGACCGGGCCCCCGAGGGCCAGCACTTCATCCAGCGGTTCTGCACGCAGCCCTCGCACCTTCCGGGCTGAGGCCGCCGGCGCACATAAGGCCCCAGCCACCGAGACCAAGTACATTGAAAAAAGCTCACCTGTGCCCGAGACCATCCTCACTGTGACACCCGCGGCCACTGTGCTGCGGGCGGAGGCCGACAAGAGTCGCCAGTATGGCGAGCATCGGCACTCGTACCCCGGCTCTCACCCTGCCGAGCCACCTGCTCCGCCACCACCTCCACCCACTCATGAGGGCTTGGGAGGCCGAAAGGCATCTATCCTGGAGCCTCTGACCCGGCCACGACCCCGAGACCTCGTCTACTCGCAACTGTCCCCGCAGTACCACAACCTGAGCTATTCATCCAGCCCCGAGTACACCTGCAGGGCATCCCCAAGCATCTGGGAGCGTCTCAGACTGAGCCGGCGGAGACACAAGGATGATGCGGAGTTCATGGCGGCTGGCCACGCCCTGCGCAAGAAGGTCCAGTTTGCCAAAGACGAGGACCTGCATGACATCCTAGACTACTGGAAAGGCGTGTCTGCCCAGCACAAGTCCTGAACCTCCCCACCCGACCCGTTGGCAGGGCCAAAGGCAGCCTGGCCCTGTCCTCTCCGAAACTCGTGATGCCCTTTGGACCAAAAAGGACAGACCATCCACAGCAGCTATCCCTGAGTGAGACTCAACACTAAATCCAACGTATGTGCACAATCAGGGGCCGCTGCGTTCCGCGCCTGGCCCACAGGGACAGCTTGAGGAGGCCGCAGGTGGCCGCAACAGTAGATATACTAATTTCCATGTAAACTGTAATGTGCCTGCTGCCTGGTGCAAGCAAGCAAGACACACACACACACACACACACACACACACACACACACTCACACACAATCACACACACACACTCACACACACACACACTCACACACACAAATGCATACACATGCATGTGCGCGTGCACACACAAACATACGCACATGCATGCACACACTCTCACACACACACATGCACAGACACACACACATGGGACTTCGGAAAACTGTGTCTTAGGGGTGGGGGGGTGGGGAGGGAAGTTTTTCCATTATCTTTCCTGTTTTGAGTCTTCTCTTCCTTCTCCTCCTTTCTTCTCTCTCTCTCTCTTTATTTTCTTCCTTTTTAAAAATATATATATATAAAAATGAAAATCTTAAAAAAAAAGAAAGAAAGGAGAAAGAATGAAATCACTTAACGTGGGGTGTGTGACCAAGTATAGCCAGCTTCAAGGCACCCCCTAAATATGATCTCCAGACTGTGGAGGGCAAAGGGGTGGAGTCAAGGCAGATGGACCACTGGCCCTTGGCAGCATCCAGAGGCTGTGGGACTCTAGTGGGGAGGTGGAGACTGTGCCTGGGGACCGGTCAGGGTGGCAAGAGGGGTGCAGGCTGGGAAACATTGTGGGTCCCCCCCACCTCGGCCCCATCTTCATTGTATACTGTAGTTGTTCTATTGTACAGAAAAAAAAATCTATATTTGCAAAGTTTGCTGTAAAATGAGAGAGAAAAAAAGACTATGTCTACTTAAAAAAAAAACTCAGCAAAGGAAAAAAAATCCAAATACACGTGTTCTGTGGGTTTTTCCTAGGGGTAGTGGTGGTGGTGGTTCAGGGTCCCATTTGGGCACGTGATTGTGGAGCGTGGCTTTGAGGAGCTCCGTGGGAGCCTGCGGGAAGGTTCGTGGCTCACCTTGGAAGGAAGCGTCCAGCTTCTCTGAGGGTGGGAACTAGTGTGGATGGATCAGCTAGAGGCAGGAGGAGGCTGAGGAGGGTGACAGCTACGGCAGGGCCCGCCCACGTGCATTCCTAGTGGCTGAGGGGTGGGGACAATCAGAAATACCAGAGGCAACTCTGAGCGAGGTGGTGATGGTGGGGTTGGGTTAGGGCACGGTGGGTGGCTACAGGGTGTATCTGTGGGTGAGCCCTTCTATACCCAGAGCACTGCCCACATGGAGAGAGGCCCCTCCCTTCCCTGCAACACAAAACCAGCCTCATTCTCCCACAACCAGCCCTTGCCTCTCACCCATTCTCTGTGGCCTTCTCTAGGTGGTCCCACCCAAGAGGGATGAGCAGCTACGGTCTTTCTAGGTTCTTCAGTTTCTGGAGCTGGTAGAAGGAAGTCCTGTCCCAAGGCTAGTCTCAGTATTCCTGATGCTGAGACTGTAGCCACCTGATGTCAAAACATACGCCATCTACACCCCTCTACCCAGTGCTGTGATCACCCCACGCAGAGCTGGTGTCTTCCAGAGAGGTTTAATGCTGTATCGGGGAGGAACACCTTGTTCCTTCTTACCTATGGAACCCTGAGGCCATTCTCCGTCCTGGGAAGACAGGAGGCATGGCTCCCAATCAATATTCCCAAGCTAGTTTGAGGACCTACCCCTCAGCCCCCCTAAAGGCCCTAGTCACTGAGGGCTCCCCACCGAGGGAAAACAATTTCTAACATGGACTGCTGATAAAGACCCAGCAAGATACCACATCCTGGACCCAACAAGGGGTCTGGAGACTTGTGAAAAAAGCAGGCTTTGGTGTCTGATGAGCTGTGGGGAAGGCCTAGGTCCCAGCTTGGTTGGAGATGAGGGTGGAGAGGGTGGGAGGAGGCCTGGGGTCTGGGGGAAGCCCTGGATCAACAGCCTCTGCTTGCAAACTCTCAGGGACAGGAGGCTCATCCCTCCCCTCCAACTTTAGGCACCTTCCTTAGATCCACAGAGCCCCAAGGTCCAGTTCAGTCTCCTGCATCCCCAGAGGGGAGCATAGAACCGTACACAGGGCCCACGCTGGATTCCTAACCAGGGTACCCTGCCAGTAAACCCTTTAACTGGGTCCCCTTCAAACACTTCGTGGCCTGTTCTTTCTTGTCCAGCCAACCAGGCCCCAACCACAGCAGCCCCTTCCCAGCTCTGTAGGATCCATAGGTGTTTCAGAACAGTGTGGTCACATCCAGAGGGGAAATGTAGGACTCAGAGATTATGATAGGGACTCAAAGGAGGACCTTTTCTGCTCAGGGACACATTCAGTGACCATTCTGGTTAAAGGACAGAGGAAGGTGGCCAGGTCTGCTCAACACATTCCCTGTCACCAAGGAGACAAAATGGCTATTTATAGGGGGACCAGGACAGAGAGAACTAGCACCAAGATGGGGTTTGGTGGAAGCATCATAGGTCCAGAGAAGGACAAGGGCAGAGAGGCAAGAGGTGGGATACGGAAGCAGGATGCTCAGCTGCCAGAGCTCAGACAGCGGCTCCCGGTCTCCCAGGGTCTCTTGGGGGTTAAATGGAGTCAACTCTCCACTGAGCTGGTGACGGAACTCCATATTTACTTGAAGAGTTCAGAGTATGTTTGATGAGGGACCAGGAGAAGACCTACACATTAAAATAAATTAAGATTTATTTTGTGTGTATAAATGTCTTGTCTGCATGCATGTGTGTGCACCATGTGTATTCCTGGTGCCTATGGGGGTCAGAGGAGGGTGTCCAATCTCCTGGAACTGCAGTTTTGGATGGTTCTGAATCATGTGGGTGCTAGGAATCAAACTTGGCTTCTCTGAAAGAGCAGTCAGTACTTTTAATTGCTGAGCCATCTCTCCAGTCCTGGCCCATTTATTAAATACCTACTGTGTGCAAGACTCTGCCCAGCTGAGCTTGGGAACTCGCAGGCTGGCAGCTACAAGCCATAGAAGAAAGTGGTCACCTCGGAGGTATACAAGGACATGCTTAGGGGATGAAGGGAGAAAGCCGGGGTGGGGGCTCCTGAAAGCTATGGGACTTGGATGGAGGATTGAAGAAGTGAGGGCGTCTGAGTCCAGTTTGGGGTGGAGATGTGGGACCTCTGCCCATGGTCCCTGCTCTTTGGCTTCCCAGTGGAAAATGAAGGGTCTTGGAGCTTGAATCAGAGGCTCTGTTCGCACATCCAGCCACATAGATTCCCTAAGTCCCAGCCGTCTCCTCCATCCAGTGTGGGGGTAGCACTCCCACCCTCTCCTCCTGTTACCGGGACAGTCTCACAGGTGACACTGTCTGTTATTCTCTGACACAAAACCAGCACACAAGGCAGCCGCAGGTGTGGATGAGAGGGCTCGGGAGGACAAAGCCCACTCCACATGCCTCTTAGCTTCCGTAGGAGCAGCCCGGGGTCATGCCAGCCATAGGTGTCCGTTCTGTATGGCCCAGGGGATGATCTCCGAGCCATACTTTTTTGTCTGAACGAGTGTATATTATTAAATATATTGCAAACCAAAGTGAAAGAGTTGGAGAGATGGTAAAGCCATCAAATCAGAGATGTAAGCATTCAGCAGTAACCAAGCAGGGAGAGCCAGCCCATTGAGGCAGACAAGTCGGGGCTTCCCATAAAGAGCAGAGCATCCTCTCCAGCTGGCAGGGACCAGAAGCTTCCACAGAACAAACAGCAACAGATAAAGAGCATACGGTCCAATCAGGGCCTCACAACCTCCAG